>NC_133463.1:74653015-74953015 GCF_048565385.1 Saimiri boliviensis
ACTCAGAGTAGGAAGCAAATCTGTGACAACCAACAAAGCAATTCATTGGTTTTGCTGCTAGGAGTAGCTCAGCACTGGACTGTGTATTCATGTATCTTCACCTCAATGTGCATTTCCAGGTGGATGAAGAGGGTGTGGGAGCTTGGGTTAGATATAAGCCATATCCTAGATGGCTGATCCCTTTAGGAGAAAATGGGGGGCCGTCATCCTCAGATGCCTTGCATTCCCAGTGAGGGCAGCCTCAGCAGCACCTTCTGTGGTTACCTTCAAGCTGACACTGCAGCGATGTTACAGGTAGTCTGACAGGAAACACCAATCCAAAAACTGAACACATAAAATGGAATAGCTAAATATCCAAGTAAAACCACCAGGGGAAGACAGAGATGAACTTGAGCTCAGGAGAGTCAGCAGCCTTGGGTATGAGTCAGACGTAGTCCCCTAGAGAGAGAATTATAAAAATATGTTCTCAAATAGAAAGACTCTTAGAGAAGAAAGGCAGTCTCCTTAAAATTTCTTAGGTCACAGTTCTATCCTTGATTTATCATTTGTTTCTTTGTTTGGCAAGAGAATGACATTTTTATTCTACCCTGAAACCCAAGGAGACAAGAACACAAATCAAAACAAAATAAACTCTGTAACAATTAGGTCACTGTCCAGCCTGGTCAATGTAATGAGTGATAACTTGCTGACAAGAGATTCAACTCACTAAGAACTTCCTTGGGTTTGGTTGAATATTAGGGCAATTGACCAGGGTGATTGAGGCATGTTTTTTTTTTTTTCCAATGTATGTAGTGGTCCCCAAATTAGTCAAAATTGATTACATGCCTGAGAGTTTTTGAGATAAAAAATGTACGCAAAGAGAGTTTCTTTTCCTTTGCAATGGAAGGAAAGAAAATTTCTGAAGAGGGTTACCAGCCTCAAAAGGTCATATATAAATAATGCTTCTGAATCTCCCAACGTTAAAAAACTCTAGGCCAGAATATAGTTATAAAGATGCAAGAATGACATTGCTCAATTCTATCATTCAGTGGTTTCTAGCTAAGGCAGGAAATTCCTTTATTGCTATACAGCAGGTAGGAAAAAGCATCTTCAGATGTTTGATTCATTGTCACTTAAATTTTTTTTTTTTTTTTTTTTTTTTTTTTTTTTTTTTTTGAGACGGAGTTTCGCTCTTGTTACCCAGGCTGGAGTGCAATGGCGCCATCTCAGCTCACCGCAACCTCCGCCTCCTGGGTTCAGGCAATTCTCCTGCCTCAGCCTCCTGAGTAGCTGGGATTACAGGCACGTGCCACCATGCCCAGCTAATTTTTTGTATCTTTAGTAGAGACGGGGTTTCACCAGGTTGACCAGGATGGTCTCGATCTCTTGACCTCATGATCCACCCGCCTCGGCCTCCCAAAGTGCTGGGATTACAGGCTTGAGCCACCGCGCCCGGCAGTCACTTAAATTATTTCTGAAAGCATAAAAGTCTTTGTTAAAACTCACTAGAGCAGGTGCAGATAAAAAGCATTTTTAAAATAAACTAAAGCTCAAAGGAAAATAAAAACAAAAACTGCAGAATTTAAAATTATGTAATTCAAATTCTACGTGGCTTTTTCCTCTCTGTTCATTTTGGAAAATTTACTTAGTTTTTCAGAGTCTTTCTGCCTTCATTAATAACATAGAGATACTATAGACCTGATATGGCTTTAAAAAATAATTATATCATTAATACATATTTATTTTAGAAAATAAGCTGAGCATGATGGAAATTTGAATCTATAAAACTAACGTCACCTATTTTTTTCTGTCAAAGTCTTCAAATTTAATCACCTAAAACCTACTATAGTACCTTGTTATACTAGGTAGCCTATAAATATTGGTTGAATGAATGAAAAAAAAAAAAAAAGTCTTGTATCTCTGAGCTGGAGAAGTAGACAGGGACCACATTGTAGATGGATTTGAATTTCATGCTGAAGAGCTTTTATTTTGAGCTGAGAAATATTTTTATCAGCTTTGATATGGTAATGTGGAATATAAATTTAAGTGTGGGAAGTAGCAGTGGACTATCTTGATGGAAACTGAATGAACAGAGGCAGTGGAAAGAGTTTTGGAAAGATTCCACAGTAGTCATGGTAGTCTGCAGGATATTATCATCTTAACTACACTTCCATTTGCTCCATTACCTCTAATAATGTCCCATTATGAAGGGGGAAAAATCAAAGCAGAAAGAGAGCAGGAAATAGAATGATTATTTTTTAAAATTGAAATCCTAAGCTTTGCATATTTCATGTGGGGTAATTCCAAGTGCCTGTATATTTTCTCATCAGCAAAAAAAAAAAAAAAAAAAAAAAAGCTGGATGTGGGATACCACTGCCTGCTGCCATTGTTAACGAGAGAATTGAGGCTATGGAAGGTTAAATATCTTTTGAGACCCCCCCAGTTAGAGTGATTTTCAAACCCAGGTTTAAATGACTACAAAGTCCTTTTTCCTTCTATAAACCTTACTTTCTTAACAGATGAGGGAGGAAATCAAACTTCCTAGCTTTAAAAACTCAAGGCTTTGCAACACTTTGTGGTGCTGGTATTATGACGAAAAACGAGTAGCTACCCTTAAAGAACTTTACTCCTTCACTAAATTATCTCACTGCTTCATCTCTTCCTCTTACTCATGTGGGAACTAATGTGTTCTTTTGTTTCTTCTAAACTTAAAGGTATCTTTTCAGAGCTTAGACAAGCACCTCATGATCTGCAGTAGAATTACGTTGAATTTTTTCCTGGTAGCCCACACAGTCCTTTTCACTCCTTCATATTCACAACTGTTTTTCTACTTGGATAATATCCAGAGCTCAGAGAGCCTGAAGTTTTCGGAGATTTGTAGGTAACCAACCTCAGTCAACAGTTTGTTCTTAGGAGAGCAATCTCATTCATTCTTAATCTCAGGCCCCAACTCAGCCACGGAGTCAGTCTAATTCCTTTTCTCTGCCAGACTTATCTTTCTCCAAAGAGACCTCTTTGGAGAACACAGAGCTAATTGGTTCTCTACGCAGACAAGCTCATGAAGCAATACATGAATGAGAGTGAAAGGTAATTGCCAAAAGCACTGAGTTATAATAAAAGAAGAAAAACATTGAGAGAAAATAGCACCTAACAAGTAGAGACGTGGAATAACCTTCTAAATGAGGTTGACAGCGCCCTTTTTTTTTTTCTGCAGTCAAAATAGAAGGGAACAAATCACTGAAGAGGTCTGTAAATGTTAGTCTTTGAGTGTCATGCAGATTAATGCATGACCTCCCTGGTTCCCCTTGCTCTTTAATTTCCAAGAACGAACATTCCCTGCCACCTCACTGCAAAAGGGAGAGGTGTCTCTAATGACATTCCCAAAGTGAAGAACTCCGACCTTTCCAGGAAAAAGAAGGCTAGACATTTATTAACATAAAAAACAAGTGTGTGTATGTGCAAGTGCAGTGTGTAATAGCTTAAATTTGAACCTAAAGATCAAACATTGAATTTCAGTGCTGTGACAGGAAGTCCCTTTAGACGTGCAAATTCAATGTGTTTTTAATAAAAGAACAACTTCCTTTTTATATCAGGGCTTATATTTTCAAGTTTTACTAGCAGGACTACTTACTACAATATCAATCCCGTAATTTGTGTTGCTGTCATCTTCACTGTCACCTAGAATGCTAAAAACATTAATAAGACATTACATTTTCAATTTGAAAGCTAAGCGTATGTCAAATATCTGCTTGTGTATTAAATTTAAACATGTTCTATATACTGTAAATGAGGTATTATCTTCTTGTATTGCAGGAAAGCTATAGTATCTAATGTGTATTGGGTCTTTTATGAGAATATCATTCTGGTTTAAGAGATAGGAGTATTCGATTTTAATCTATATTCAACCAAGATTAAGCTAACTGTGATTTTAGGCAGATCATTTTACTTTTATTGATCTCAGATTCCTGATTAGTAAAATTATGGCTCTGTCCTCCAAAAGCTTGTTGTAGGCAGAATAATGGTCACTCAGAGATGTCCACACCTCAATCCCTGAAGTTTGTGAGTGTCAGGTTACGCAGAAAGGCAAATTAAGGTTGCAGATGGAAATACAGTTGCATCAGCTGACCGTGAGATGTGGAGACTATCCTAGCTAATCCAGGTAGACAGAGTGTAACCACATGGGTTCTTATAAGCAGAGGAGGAAGGCAGAAGAGAGATGGAACTAGAGAGATGGTCTTGTGGTAATGATCTGCCCAACTGTGCTGGCTTTGAAGATGGAGGAAGGAACCACAAGTCATGGAATCTGGGCAGGGAAAGAAAGGGATTCTCTCCCAGAGCCTCCAGAAGGAAAATGGCCTTGTCTACCCCTTGATTTCAGCCCAGGCTTCTCTTTATAGGTTTCTGTCCACCAGAACTGTAAGATGATAAATATGTGTTGTTTTAAGCCATCAAGTTTGTGGCAGTTTGTTACAGCAGCTATACAATTAGCTCTGAGAGGTAATTGTGATGTGTTTGGTACTAAGTTTTCTGGGTGAAGATCCAGAAATCCTACCACTCACCATTCCTTCTTTACATTGACTGGAAAATGTACATTTGTAAGGGTCAATTGCCAGGTTGTACAATCAGGGGAATGCCTGATATCCTATAATTTAGGAGAACATTTAAGTTCTGTCAGACAGTTAGGGCTTCACAGCCAAGTTGGGGCTGGAGTGCAGTGGCACGATCATGGCTCACTGCAGCCTCGACCTTGTGGGCTCAGGTGATCTTCCAACCTCAGCCTCCTGAGTAGCAAGGACTACAGGTGACCACCACTACACCTGGCTAATTTTTGTATTTTGTGTAGATGGGGTTTTGCCATGCTACCCATGCTTGTCTTGAATGCCTGGGCTCAAGTGATCTGCCTGCCTTGGCTTCCCAAAGTGCTAGAATTACAGGTATGAAGCACCATGCCCATCCTAGACATCACTTTTAAAAGTTTTAAATTTATTGTTTAAAATTTGGGTTCTAAATGTTTTTTCATATAAAAATAACTTTTTATTTTAACTAAGTTTTGATTTTATTGCATGTCAGAACATAGTATCTGTATCGTTTCTAGCCTAGAATTTATTGAGGGTTTTTGGATATCAAGGAATGCCAATTTTCATGACTGATTCATATGCATTTAAAAGTATATATTCTTGATTATCAGGGTCGATTTTATATATCTAGATATAGGCATACCTCGTTTTTATTGCGCTTGGCTTTATTGTGCTTCAGATGCAATTGTACCATTTTAGATATTGCGCTCCGGTTTTTTTTTTTTTTTTTTTAAATGAATTGAAGGTTTGTGGCAATCCTGCATCAACCAAGAAGTTTGGTGCCATTTTTCCAACAGCATGTGCTCAGTTTGTGTCTTTCGTCACATTTTGAATTCTCACAATATTTCAAACTTTTTCATTATGATTATAGTTGTCATGTTAATCTGTGATCAGTGATCTTTGATGTTACTATTATAATTGTTTTTGGTAGCCATGAACCGCATACCACATCCAAATAAAACAGGGAATTTAAATGATAAATGTGTGTGTTCTGACTGTTCTGCTGACCTGCCATTCCCTTATCCCCCTCTCCCTCCTCCAGCCTCTGTATTCCCTGAGAAAGCAGTATTGAAATTAGGCTAATTAATAACTTTACAATGACCACTAAGTGCTTAAGCAAATGGAAAAGTCGCATGTCTCAGTTTAAATGCAAAGATAGAAATGATTAAGCTTAGTGAGAAAGGCAGGACAACAGCCAAGATAAGCTTGAAAGCTAGGCCTCCTGCACCAAAAAAATTAACCAAATTGTGAATGCAAAGGCAAAAGTCTTGAAGAAAATCAAAATTGCTACTCCAATAAGCAAATAGAATACATGAAGATAAGAAGAAAAACAGCCTTATTGCTGATATGGAGAAACTTTTAATGGCCAGGACAGAAGATCAAACCAGCCACAACCTTTATTTAAGACAAAGCCTATTCCAGAGCAAAACCCTAACTCTTTTAAATTCTATGAAGGCTAAGACAGGCGAGGAAGCTGCAAAAGTTTTAAGCTCACAGAAGTACGCTCATAGGTTTAAGGAAAGAAGCCATCTCCATAATATGAAAGTGCAAAATGAAGCAGTAAGTGCTTAGGTAGAAGCTGCAGCAAGTTATCCAGAACCATCTAGTTAAGATAATTGATGAAGATGGCTACTGTAAACAACAAATTCTCAACGTAGATAAAACCACTTGATATTGGAAGAAGATGGCTCCTAGGAGTTTCATATCTAGAGAAAAGTCTGTGCCTGGCTTCAAAGCTTCAAAGGACATGCTGCCTTTCTCAAAGAACAGGCTGACCCTCTCTGAAGCCCAGCTTCAAAGGCTAGGGCCAATGTAGCTGGTGACTTTAAGTTGAAACCAATGTTCATTTGCCATTTCAAAATTTCTAGGGCCTTAAGAATTATGCTGAATTTACTCTGCATGTGCCCTAAATGGAACAACAAAGCCTGAGTGAGAATACATCTGTTTACAGCATGGTTTACTGAATATTTTAAGCCCACTGTTGAGAACTGCTGCTCAAAAGATTCCTTTCAAAATATTTCTGCTCATTGACAATGAACTTGATTATCCAAGAGTTCTAATGGGAGTGTACAAGGAAATCAATGTTTTCAATTCTGCTAATGCAATATCCATTCTGTAGTCCATGGATACAAGAGTAATTTCAACTTTCAAAATCTTATTATGTTTAGATATACATTTCATAAAGCTACAGCTGCCATAGACATTGATTTCTCTGATGGATCTGGGCCAAGTATATTGAAAGACTTCTGGAAAGAATTCACCATTCTAGATGCCAATAAAAACATTTGTAATTCATGAGAGGAGGTCAAAATAGCAACGTTATCAGGAGTCTGGAAGAAGTTGATTCCAACCCTCATATATGCCTTTGAGGGGTTCAGGATATCAGTGGAGGAAGTCACTGCAGATGTAGTGAAAATAGCAAAAAAAACTTGAACTAGAAGTGGAGGTTGAAGATGTGATTCAGTTGCTGCAATCTCATGATAAAACTTGGGTAGATGAGGAGTTGTTTCTTATGAATGAGCAAAGAAAGTAGTTTTTTGAGATGGAGTCTACTTTTGGTGAAGATTCTGGAAACATTGTTGAAATGGCAAATAATTTATAATATTACATCTACTTAGTTGATCAAGCAACTGCAGAGTTTGAGAAGATTGACCACAATTTTGAAAGAAGTTCTACTGTAGATGAAATGGCTGTCAAACAGCATTGCATACTATAGAAAAATCTTTCATAAAAGGAAGAGTACATCAATGCAGGAAATTTCATCATTGTCTTACACAGAGAAATTACCACAGCCACTTCAAGCCTCAGTAGCCACTACCCTAATCAGTCAGCAGCCATGAACATTGAGGCAACACACTCCACCAACAAAATGATTATGAATCACTATAAAGGCTAAGAGTAAAAGGATTAGATGGTCATTAGCAGATTTCTCATTTTTTAAGCTATAAGGTATTTTTAATTAAGGTATGTAGTTTTTAAAGCCCTAATGTTATTACACACTTAATAAACTACAATGTAGTATACACATAACTTTTATGCACACTGGAAAACCAAAATAAAAAGGTTACATACTTTATTGTGATATTTGCTTTATTTGGTGGTCTGAAACCAAACCTGCCATTTCTCCAAGGTGTAATGTATCTCTTTATGTATAGTTATGCAATTCTACTTTACTGATTTTGTTCTTTAGTACTTATACACCTTTAATAGTTTTTCATTCTACTTGGTTTTTGTTGTGTTGCTGAACTATGCTCAGTATAGGTTAGATTTATCCAGTTAAGGATTGTGAATATGTTTTCTTCTTTTTATAAAAGAGCTCAGCCTATTATTTTGTTTAATTTTACTTTAGTTTTTTATTTTTAATTATGGACAAAATATGTGCATAAATAGATGTCAATCGATAGATAGATAGATAGATAGATAGATAGATAGTGATATAGTTTGGATATTTGTCCCCACTCAAATCTCAGCTTGAATTTTAGTCCACAATGCTGGAAGTAGGGTCTGGTAGGAAATGTTTGGATCATGGAGGAGGACTCCTCATGACTTTCTGCTGTCTTCATGGTAGTGAGTTTACACAAGATCTGGTCGTTTTAAAATGTGTGGTACCTCACCCTGCACTCTCTCTCTCTCTCTCTCTCTCTCTCGCGTGCTCCTGCTTTCACCATGTGACATGCCCATTCCTCCATTGCCTTCTGCCATAATTGAAATTTCCCTAAGGCTTCACCAGAAACTGAGCAGATGCCAACACCATCCTTCTTGTAAAGCCTGTAGAACTTCAAACCAATTAAAGCTTTTCTTTATAAGTTACTCAGGCTCAGATATTTCTTTATAGCAATGCAGGAACAGCCTAACACAGGTAGGTAGGTAGGTAGGTAGGTAGGTAGGTAGGTAGACAGACAGACAGACAGACAGATAGATAGATAGTTTTTCCAGTCCTGTGAGTATCTCTTGGTGATTTGAGGGTCCTTATATTCTTGGGACAACACAATACCTTGCCTTCTCTCTGTTTCTTCTTACAATGTGGATCTTGAATCTATTGCTAATTGGTTCCTATCCTCTCTAAATTGTTCTTAGGAAAGCTTGTTCTGTTTAATATTTTTCTAGTTTTTTGTGTTAGCTGCTCTCGTTGTTCTCTTTCATAGGGTAACTAAAGGATATAAAAAACTATACTTGTCTCCTGCAGTTTATTAATTGTCAATTTTTTCTTTTCTAATTAGAAATTTATTTCATATTTGTAATTTTCTCATTCTTTCTTTCTCTCTCTCTCTCTCTCTCTTTCTTTCTTTTTTTCATGAAGTTTTGCTCTTTTGCCAGGCTGGAGTGCAGTGGTGCAATCTTGGCTCACTGCAACCTGTGCCTCCTAGGTCCAAGCGATTCTCCTGTCTCAGCCTCCTTAGTAGCTGGGACTACAGGCACACACCACCATGCCCAGCTAATTTTTGTATTTTTAGTAGAGAAGGGGTTTCACCATGTGGCCAGGATGGTCTCAATCTCTTGACCTTATGATCCGCCCACCTTGGTCTCCTGAAAGTGCTGAGATTACAAGCGTGAGCCACTGCACCCGGCCTATATTTTTAATTTTCTAATTTTGTAATTTTTTTACAAGTAGAACTTCCTCCAAAACATAAATTTTGAGCCCCCAGAAAATTATCTCTTCCCCTCACCAAGTCAAAATTAAAATTGTAATATAGAAGAGAGTGGAAGAGGTGGAAACTCAGGTACTAGGGCAGGATTTATGGACCAAAAAAGTAGTAAGAGTGACTTGTAGCTAAGTCCTGACTACTGAGATTTAAGTTCTTCCAGCATTTATTTCTTTATTCTTATATTTATTGGTTTGATAATATTTATTGTACATTCACTATATGCTTGACTGTCCTTAGCAATGAACAAATTAGGCATAACTCCCTTCCCTAATGGAAGTAATATTTTAGGAGTGTGATAGAGAACAAATAAGCTAATGAAATATATTTCAGATAGTGATTGATTCTGAAAATGGAGGCAGAGTGTGGTCTGCAGGTGAGGAAGAAGAGGGATGAAAATAACTTTTCTGTAATAAATGGCAAATTCATTTCTTTATTCAACAAATACTTTGGACATCCACATTTTAAATATTGTTTATTAATTTCTATATTCAAAAACATTTTGGATGCACTGGAATACTTACTCTGTGCTAGTGATGTAATCTATGAGGCAGAATAAGATACAGTGTTAGCTTTTAAGGGCTCACTGGGTAATGTGGGAGAACCTCTGTAGAGAAGGAACAATCTAGGTTTCAAAATCAATAGAAGGGATCTACATACCACCTTTCCATGGAGTAGTAGTCTCTAAATATCCAACTTTACTACCCCTCATCTCTAAACTTGGAGATATGTTCAGTGTAGCTATAAGGGAAACTAACTGATGAGGTAAACTACATGCCTTTAAAGACAGGACAACTATAGTTGATTCTTTATGTAAAAGCATGTTAGCTCCATATTGCCAATCCGGTCTTCATGTCTCTCAGTATCTGCTGTGCAAACATTTGCTTTTATTCCATCATTCTCTAACTATATACATTTCTTAGGGGAGATGAAAAGATTGCTAAATCATAATTCACCTTCCAAACATATTAAGCATTTTTCCATAAATTCAGCTTCCAAGGAAAATTAATAGACATCTATTTTCAGTAACTTATGAGCTACTGAAATAGGGCTGCAGTAACCAAATGCTCTTTATGTTAAAGAAAATTGAAGGGAGAGAAAAGATAGGCTACTCTTTTGAGGTGTGACATGCAGATGTCAAAGTGTATTAGACATGACTACTGTCAACTCAGAACTAAAAGTTTAGTGAGATGAGTATGCTGGAGATGACAAATTTTAATAAATTCAATTCATTTAAAGTAAAAAAAATGAAAAGAAACAAGTAATACAGCCAGGAAGAAACCACATGCCCTTCTACTGCCTAAGGTGCAGGTGAGCTCCAATAGATGAATATCTGTTGTCTTCACCAACTGTGCTAGAAGCTGACATGAGCAACTTGTTCAGTGGGTGTGGATGTGAGAAAAGTATCAGCCAGAACCCTGGAAATTTATATATCCTACCTCTTGGCAAACATTGACTCTCGATGACTCTCTAAAACCTCAGCTCCTTTGAGATGTATGCCAGGGCAGAGCCCACGGAAAGTAATAGAGAATAAATTGAGGACAATGTCCTGAACTGTAAGAAGAAGTATCTATCTGAAAACTATCTACTTTCGGGCTCAGACTGAAATTTTGGAATCTGTTAGGAATCCTCAGTATAGAATGTGGAGAGAAAGTGCTATGAGACAGGTGCAGAATGCCTTAGGAGAGAATAGGCTGGTTGGGAACTATAAGAGAAGACACTGCAAAGTGGAGGAGGAAGAGGTAAAGAAGGGCACAGGAAATACACATGAGATGAAGTTAAAATCTATCATGGAGAAAATGAAAGCCTATTTTAAAGTGCAATATATCATATCAGAAATGTAAAGGATCAAATTATTTGCTTCCCAGAAATGTGGGTGAAAAAGGCAAATAGATGAACAAAGTACACTAGACTTCGGAGGTTGAGCTTGTTAGATATTCTGAATCATTAATAATTGAAGGAAATAATGTATGCAGTGGTCCATTTCCAAGACAAAGTGTCTTGAATTGGTTTAGGTCAGCAAGCTACAGAAAAAATAGGATATACTTACTAGACCCCTGCTTGGATAGCCGACGCTTGCTTGTCAGCTCCGTGCTCCCTCCACCCCCACTCCACTGCTTAGTGCCCTCACTGGAACCAAAGAAATTTAGTCTAAGATGAGAGTTTACTAGCCTGAAAAACAGCTCGCTTTGTCTGTTCTTATCAGCCTGCCCAGCTACTTAGGTCGTAAGTAAAATACTTAAAGAGCCCCTGAGCTGACTGGGATTGCAATGCACTGTGGGCTGCAACAAAATGCAGCAAGACAACCCTCAACAAAATAAAAGCCCGTAAACACATAGGCAAAACAGACAGGCAAAGTCCAGGGAGACTGTGACCCTAGAGTACTCAGCCTATGAGGAACTGGGGGAAGGACCTCCATACTTGGGGTGAAATTGCTTGTAACTGTGTTGCCTGTGCCTGCCCATTAGATCACCCATCTTGCAAGACTGTCATTAAAAGTCTCCCTTTTGCTGTTCTCTGGACTCTGAGTTCATTCTTTGGGTTGGACGGGTGAGTTTGTTTCTCGAGATACTAAAAAACTTAATTTAAGAAAATTCTTCTGCGATGAACTTTTTCCCCCTGGTATTCAGATTAAAAGTGGTAACTTCTTGGCCAAAGAATACCTCTAATTTATTGAATTACGAAGTTATGTAATAACTTATATAATAAGTCTTATAATAAGCCTTGTTATCAGATATCAAGATGTATTATGACATATAATAATCAAGTAGAATATTATTACAGAAATTTATACCTATGCCTATAGCAATGAAATATAATAAAGAACCCAGAAAAAGCCATACAAAGGCATAAAAACGCATGGCAGAGGAAGCATTAAAGCCAATGGGAAAAGAGTAGACTATTCAATAATCCTGCTTGAATAATTCATTATCCACATATAAAGGTAATATAATAATTCTGCCTCATATGATATGCAAACATATGTTCTAAGTGGTTTAAAATCTTAATGTGTAAAGTAAAACTTCAAAAACATTTGAAGATAATATTATGACCTTGGGAAGGAACAAATATTTTACATAAGATGTCCCCAAGCCCAAATCATGAAAGAAAAATTGGATGCACTATTTTAACATTTTCTGCTTTTTTGCAGAAAAAGACATTATAAAAATGACAAGCAGTAGACTTGGAGAAGATTTTAGTAACACATAAAACTGATAAGTTACTTTGTATCCAGAATAAAAAGAGAATAACTTCTACTAATTCATAAGAAAAAGGCAACCAAAAATTTTTAAAAAATGAATAGGTAAAGCACAGGTAAAAGAGAACCTTAATGGCCAGTAAACAAATGAGAAGATGTTCCACTTCCCTAGTAACCAAGGAAGTAAAAATAAAACCTATAATGAGATACACTTTACATGCAACAGACTGGTATAGATAAAAAAATTCTGACAAAATCACATTAGCAAGGATGTGAATGGAGTTGGAAACTGTAATTGCTTGTGGGAGTGTAAATTGCTGCAGTCAGTTTGGGAAGGACTTGGCTTAGCTAGCAAAGCCGAAGTCTATGTGAATTCAGATCTATGGCTTAGTAATTCCACTCTGAGGTTTTGATCCTGGAGAACCTTCCACAAAAATATATTCATAAGATTTTTCACAGCCGTGTTGCCGGCAGCAGGAAGTTGGAAAGAACTTAAAATGTCCACTTGTAGAAGAATAATCAGATTGGTTACAATCTATTTAATATCACATTTAAATTATTTAAATGAAGCTCTACATATCAATATAAAAAACTTAGAAATGTTTAAACACACTACACAGTAAATAAATTCTTATCACTCATATAGAATGTCCAATGAAATGTGAAGTTACTATCTAACTGCAGCCACTCTATCTAATCCCTCCTGTGAAGGATCTCATTCTCTGTCTATTGGAAACCTCCAAAGAAATGTGGGTGTTTCCAGGGAGAACCCACTTACTGATCAGGTATATTTTCTACCCACCCTGCAGATCTACAGGTCTTTTTTATTTTTTGTTATTGTTGGTGGTTTTAAAAAAATTCCCCCTCACGTAATTATTGTGAACACCTTGCTTTGTGGTCACTGTAACATTTGGGGGGATGGACGGGGAGGAAAAGTAACAGTAGTCCACATGTCCCTGGCATCTGTTCAGAGCAGTGTGCAGAATGTAATGCTCTTTCATAAGAAACGTTTTATGATTTTTAAAATAAATTTAGTGAACAACAACAACAACAAAAAACATAACATTGAATTCAACAAGCCAGTTGTGGAATAGCCCATGGAATATGTAATATTCATAAAGCTGAAGCATGTAAAACAATGTAATGTATATTTATAAACTGTATACATGCTTATAAACTACATATTATATAAATATACATATATAGTAAAGTATATATGTAGTAACATTTTAAAAAATGTAGAGACATTTAAATAGTAACTTTTTTTAAATGCAGGAAAAGATAAGTACTGAATTCAAGATAGAAGTTAATGTTGGTGGTCATAGGAAAACCTTAATTTGTCTTCATTAAGCTTTATTTCATAAGGTTGGGGATGGGCACATTGGAGATCTTATTGTTTATATTATTTGCAACCACAAAATACTTAATATAATAATACCTAAGACTATGACATTAGTAATATCAGTTTACAATTTCAGATTACTTTTACAAACATTGTGAAGTATGATAATAGGGGGTGGCATAATGGTGAAAGTGAAAAAAAAGTACTGACTCATATTGTAGAATTTTGTTTGCCACTGATAATTAGAGAAATAGAACTTAAAAGGTGCTTTTGAAAACCTTGTCGATTTTTTTTATGTATAATTACAAAAACAAGACATAAGAACTTTCCAAAACTCTGGAAAGATATAAGAAAACTAAACTTTGTACTTATAGCAAATGAAGTAAAAGAACAATGAGTCAGAAAAACAAGGCAGCATGAAAGGCAGTAAAAGAAGAAATATCAATCACAGCAGTTGATATAGAAAATAATTTAACTGAAATATCCAGTATCTGACCCGTTTTGGATTTAAATATTTTTCCTAGAGTTTGGATATCTTAACCTCAATATGTGTTGTAGTGGATATGGCATAGAACAAATTTAGACTCTAAAGAGAAAAACAAATTTAAGAAGGTTTCATTTTGCGTAAATATAATCTTGCTAGTTAATGTGAAAATGTGTTAGGTATCTGTTATTGCTTTTCTTTTAGGTTGAATATAGGGCAAGAAAAATCCAAAGCAATTTTGGTTATAAAATAACTATAAATGCAGCTTCTTATCAATTTTGACAACAAAGCAGAACTTCAAATGTACACTAATTCTCCTAGAAAAGGTAATTTAGCGTCTGGCAATAATAATAAAAAGATGTGTTAAATAAAAAGTGGTGGAAACATCATTTATCAGAGCAATAATTTGACAGACAGTAAAACATAGTGTTTAGACTCATAAACTCCAGAGCTGGTCTGTTTTTGAATCTCAGCTCTGATATTTACTCATTTATAACCTTGGACAAGCTACTTAACTCTTCTGTGTCTAGTTTCTTCATCTGAAAAACAGGGATTAAAAATAGGTCCCAGATGCAATATTCAAGATAGTCACTCGTATAGTAATATAAATTATTACTTAAATAAATACATATATTAAAATATGTTTTCTTTTATTTTCTCAATATATACAGAGTGTATATAGCAAAGTGATTACTAAGTAATGTGTTACAGAGGAAATTCCTTATTAAATCATTTTATTCACAAATCACCCATTAATTTTGAACAGTGGTTATTGCGATTTTACTCCTGATGAGTCATGATTTGACACAGGAACTGCATCAAAATGTTCCAATATTCCCATTTAATTCATTATCCTTAGGTCCTTTATTGCAGCCAGAAGGTGGCTTGGTGCCTGGTGTTTTGTGGCAGTCAGAAGGTGGCTGGACATCTCGCTTATAAGGCATGGCCAAGTATTCATTCAGGTGTGAATACATCCTCTATTGTTTGAAACTTGGTTCATGCTGACAGTGCTGCTATGAATTCCACCTGTCCTGCCACCTGGACAGATGCCTCTGCCAATGCTGGACTTCCCAGGGGCAGCCAGTAGGCACTGCAGACACTCTTGCTACCACAGCCTCTTTGTAGCCTTAGTTCCCTCAACAGTCATGAAGGTTTTTCCTCCTATGCGCCAGAACCACTCTTAGACCCCATCACCTGTCTCTGACCACTGCCACGTGACATTATTTGGTGACTTGTCTCAATAATTAAAGAGTTGCTCTTTACTATTAGGTGATATGCACCAGTATTGCCATTTTAATATGTAAAGTAAAATATATTTTCTTTTGTTTTCTAAATATATACACATATATTTATGTGCACATAGCAAAGTGGTTACTAAGTAATATGTTACAGAGAAACCCAAAAAGATTTTGGTATTTCTCTGATGGTCATGTCAATACTGGTGCACATTACCGAATAGTAAGGAGAATTAAAAGATCTTTTAGTATCTCTGTGAGGATTATATAGGTTAGTAAATGTAAAACTCTTAGAACAGTGCTTCCCACAAAACAGCCACTCAATATTAACCCTTATTCTTAGCTAAACCTGTTATAACATCATTTTCAGAAGCTCAACAAGGCCACAGCAAATTCTCAATAGAACACACACACACACACACACACACACACCAAGTGTTAAGCTCTTGCTCTTGCTATAATTTGTTGGTCAAATTTTCCTGCAATTTGTACTTTTTGAGTGACATTTATTTTTTTAATTGATAATATTTTCAATATGTAAAAGAACCAATTGTAGAGTGATTTTGTCTTTCAACTGAGCTCTGTAATAGTGAATCTTCGCTTTGTAATTTAGTCATTGCTACATTGTTAAAAGTCATTTGTACTCTAAGTTATAATAACCACTATTCTATCACTTAAAGTGTCAGTTAAAAGGTAGATTTCTGTGTAATAAAGCAAGTAAATGGGTTAATTATTTAGTAAATGACATATGCTTGGATAAGGTTTAAGACACAAAATCAAATCCAAAGTATTTTGTATGTTTACAAAATATTTAAAATTATAAAGAAAAAATAAGTTGAAAATGACAGGAAAACATCTGACAAACAGAAACACAAAAAGGGCAGCTAAAACTATTTTATTAGACAAAAAAAGCACAACAAAAGACATTCCATTTGCTAAGAGATCATGATTCTGTATTTCCTCCACAGTCTCTCTTCTGCAAATACTTCTTCCTTCACATAGGAACTGCTAAAAGAGACTTCTGTCTTCTTTCTTATTCACTATTTTACTGACTCTTCTCTTTAAAAGAATGAATGGTAATTTTGACTTATCCATGTGATAAGTAGGGTCTCAGAAACAGATTTCTGACTCAATTTTTCTCTCTCTGTCTCTGTTTCTGTCTCTGTTCTCTATGCCTTTGTGTTTCTTTATCTCTTTTTTCCCTCCTCCTCTCTCTCAAGGACTATGTTCTTTGGGTCTTGATTCTGTATAGTTAACCTGCCTCTGTTCTGTGTACTTAAGCCTGTAACTAAACCAGGAAGGGCCTATTGTTTTAGCTCACATTTTTTCAATTTAGAGGGAAAGAAGGAGTTACTCAGACATGTGCCTAGGGCGTCTACTATTTTCTGTAATTCATCTTTATTGGCAAACACTGTAGTTGTATAACATTTGTTTCATTTGGCATAATTCATTCATTTACTTAATATTTACATTAGATGTCCACTGTATTTTAAACACTATTCTAGGTCCTTAATGTACATTATTGATTGCTCTTGCCTTATGTCTTTGTGTGTATAGTCTTAGCTAAAGCACTTGAAAAGCAAAAAAAAAAAAAAAAAAAAAAAAAAAAGGTAAGACGTAAAATTTAGTTAGAAAGAAAAAATACATATATATGCATTAATTTAATAATAAAAACCAAAAAGTATTAGAGAAAAAATACATAGATATGCATTAATTTAATAATAAAAACCAAAAAGTACTTCAACAAACTGTAAATAAAAGGAAACTTCTTCAGACTGTTTACACAGTTTTATAGATATTATCATACTTAGTGGTGGAAGGCTAAACGTCTTCCAAGATTTGAAGCAAAGTGCTGTGGATTGAATTGTGTTTCTCTATCCTCACCAACCCAAATTTGTATGCCAAAAGCCCTAATCCTCAATGTGATGAGATACTCAGATGAGATCTTATAAGATGATTAAGTTCAGATAAGGTCAAGATGGTGGAGCACTCATGGTGGGATCTGTGCCCTTATGTCAGAAGAGGAGGAAACACCAGAGCTCTCTCTCTGACATGTGAAGACATAGTGAGAAGGTAGCCATGGGTAAGCCAAAAATAGAGCTCTCCTTCGGGAGCTGAATTTGCTGGCACCTGGATTTTGGACTTTCCAGTCTCCAGAACTATAAGAAATAAGTTTCTGTTTAAATCCCCCAGTTTAGGGTATTTATTATGGCAACCTGAGAAGACTAACATGCAAGTGAAGGCTGTCCACTCTCACAGCTTCAATCCAGTATCAACTTGGAGATTCTAACGAGTGCAATGAGACAAAGAAAAGAAACAAAATGCACAAATATTAGAAAAAATATGTATATTTGCTTTTAATCAAAGATGATGTGATTGCATATAAGCAATATGCAAAGGAATTCATGAACCACCGAAACTAATCAGTAATTTTGTCAAAATAATTGGTTGCAAAATATGTACACAAAAGCAGCCACACTTCAGACACTTGGAAATATAATAAAGCATGTAAAATAGCATCATATTAAATATTTAATAATAAGTTAAATGAAAGATGTATATGTCTGTATTCAAAAGTAACCTCTCAGATGCCAAAATAATATTTAATTAATTAGAAATACATTATGTTTTTGGATTGAAAGACAGCATTTTTAGGATGGTATATCAGTCCATTTTGCATTGTTGTAAAGGAGTACCTGAGGTTGGGCAATTTATAAAGAAAAGTCATTTATTTGGCTCATGGTTCTGCAGGCTGAAGCATCGTGCCAGGTTCTTCTTTTAGTGAGGGCTTCAAGAAGCTTACAATCATGGCAGAGGGCATAAAAAGCTGACGTGTCGCATAGCGAGAGAGGGAACTAGAGAGAGAGGGAGGAGGTGCCAGACCCTTTTTAAACACCAGATCTCGCCTGGACTCACAGAGTAAAATTCATGTGTTACTGTGAGAATAGCATCAAGCCATTCATGAGGGATCTGCCTTCATGACAAAAGCACCTCTCACCAGACTCCATTTCTAACATCGAGAATCACACTTCAATGTAAAAGATTTGGAAGGGACAAACATCCAAACTACATCAGATGACTATTCTTTATTGACCCATACATTGAATGCAATCTACAAGAATTGTGATATTAAAGTCAAATCACAAGAAACTTTAAAAGATATGGACAAACTGCTTTAAAAATACATATAATCATGCCTATAACCTAAACAATCTTGAAAAAGAACAACATAGTTGGAAAACTTATGGTACCTGACAATATCAAAGTATAGAAAAGAGATTGGGATACTAAACTATCAGATTTTAGGACTCACTATTACATTACCCTAATTAAGATTGTCTTGGTATTGAAATAAAAATAAATACACATGGAAAAAAAGAGCCCCCAAGTAGATAATCACATGTATGTTTAACTGATTTTCAAAAAAGTGTCAAAGGAATTCAGTGGGAGAAGTGTAGGTCTTTCTAATATGTGGTGAAGCAATTGGTTAGTCCTAATGAAATGTAAAGTTTAACCTCTTTCTTACACTACATACAAAAATTAAATTAGGATACATATCTAAATGTGAGTGTTGATATAAAAAAATTTTTATTGCTTTGTTAAATTGGACTTAATAAAATTAAAATCTTCTCATCAAAATGCACTATTAAGAATGTAAAAATACAAGCCACAGCCTTGGAAAAGATATTTGAATTACATATATTTTATAAATAATATATATATAAAGAACCTCCATTAATCAAAAGGAATTAGACAAATATCTAGTTTTAAAAAAAATGGTGAATAATTTAAACAGAAACCTCACAAAAGAAAATATCTGAATAGCCAATAAGCACATAGAAAGATACACAACATCATTAGTTCTTAGAGAAATGCAAATTAAAGCAACAATGAGATACCTCCCCAAGGTTACAAGAATGACTTAATTTTTAAAGTCCGAAAGCATTGTGTTGGCTGTCCCAGTACTACTCAGGTTTAATGATTTCCAAGAAGGACACACAGAACTCAGAAAAGCTGCTATACTCATGGTTGTCGTTTGTTACAGTGAAGAGATACAGGTTAAAATCAGCAAAGGCAAAAGATACAGAGGTCTCTGAAGGAGAGACCACATGCAAATTTCCAGTTGTCTGCTTCTAGTGAAGCTGTGCAAAGAGTGTCCAATTCTTCCAGAAAAAAATGTGGAATATTAACCAGGGAAGCTCACCCAAGCTGCTTGCTGTCTAGAGAGTCTATTAGGCTTCAGTTACATAGACATGGATTGCCTATGTGGCCAACCTTAGTTACTTATCATTCAGCCACTCTGGACGATGTCTGAAAGCATGAGCTGGCAGCATGGCTCAAACTCCCCACCATAAATCACATGGTTAGCATAAACTATTTGGCATGGTCGAAGGCTCCCCATCTACAAACTAACTCTTGTCATGCAGGATATTCCACGGATTTAAAGGTTATCTCTCAGGAGCAGATCAAGAACCAGTTGGTTCTTTGAAATGTATAGAGTTTGAACTTCCTAAACCTGTAGACTTACACCTTTACTGGAGAAATATCTGTGTTGAAGAGGAAATGGAGCAACTGGAATTCTTATACATTGTTTGTGGGAATTTATAATGGCAAAACCACTTTGGAAAACTTTGTGGACATTTCTAACAAAATTAAAGTTCTACCTATACTGTAACCAAGAAATTACACTCCTAGGTATACATCAAAGAGAAATGAATACACATATCCATAAAAATAAGTCTGTAAGAAGGTTTATAGCAGCTTTGTTACTAATATAAAAATGGAGACAGATTAAATGTCTCTGTAACAGAAGAATAAACAAATTTTTGTGGTATATTTATGCAATATAATGGAATATGATTCAGAAATTAAAAGGAATAAACTACTGGTATACATAGCAGTATTGAATGAGTGTTTAAAACACGTGCTTGGTCAAAAGACAGACACAAAAAATACAGACTATGTAATTTAATGAATATAAAGTTCAAGAAAAAGCCAATGTAACTACTATTATAAAAGTCACAATAAGGTCAAGTAGTTGTGGGAAGATATGAGCATGCCCGTAACCCAGTCTTGAAAGTCTGCTATTTCCCATATCTCTCCAGAAATCTTTCTGAGTTGTTAAAATACTATATGTTGATGTGGAAGGTACACAGGGACAAACTTTAAATATTCATTGAGTCAAATGATTAATGTTTGTTAAGTACACTGCATGTAATTTTTTCTTTTTCTTTTTATTGAGATGTCTTAGAGAATGGTGCCAAGTCTAAACATGAAACTGATTTATGTTTCATATTTACCTCATACACATAGACTGAGATACATTTTCTATCATTTTTAAAATAACATTTTTATGTAATGAAGTTTTGACTGTGACCCATCACATGAAGTCAGGTGTGGAATTTTCT
This sequence comes from Saimiri boliviensis, assembly GCF_048565385.1. Taxonomy (NCBI): domain Eukaryota; kingdom Metazoa; phylum Chordata; class Mammalia; order Primates; family Cebidae; genus Saimiri; species Saimiri boliviensis. The sequence continues at coordinate 74,673,883 of NC_133463.1, forward strand.
TTTTTTGTTTGTTTCTTTTTTTTTTTAATTGCATTTTAGGTTTTGAGGTACATGTGAAGAACATGCAAGATTGTTGTACACACATGGCAGTGTGATTTGCTGCCATCCTCCCCATCACCTGTATCTGGCATTTCTCCCCATGCTCTCTCTCCCCAACTCCCCACCCATGGCTGTCCCTCCCCTATTTCCCCCCAACAGACCCCAGTGTGTGATGCTCCCCTCCCTGTGTCCATGTGTTCTCGTTGTTCAACACCCACCTATGAGTGAGAACATGCAGTGTTTGATTTTCTGCTCTTGTGTCAGTTTGCTGAGAATGATGGTTTCCAGGTTCATCCATGTCCCTACAAAGAACACGAACTCATCATTTTTGATGGCTGCATAATATTCCATGGTATGTATGTGCCACATTTTCCCTGTCCAGTCTATCACCAATGAGCATTTGGGTTGGTTCTGGGTCTTTGCTATTGTAAACAGTGCTGCAGTGAGCATTCATGGCATGTGTCCTTATAGTAGAACGATTTATAATCCTTTGGATATATACCCAGTAATGGGATTGCTGGGTCAAATAAAATTTCTATTTCTAGGTCCTTGAGGAATTGCCACACTGTCTTCCACAATGGTTCAACTAATTTACACTCCCACCAACAGTGTAAAAGTGTTCCTATTTCTCCACATCCTCTCCAGCATCTGTTTTCTCCAGATTTTTTAATGATCACCATTCAAACTGGCGTGAGATGGTATCTCAATGTAGTTTTGATTTGCATTTCTCTAATGACCAGTGATGATGAGCATTTTTTCATATGTTTGTTGGCCTCATGTATGTCTTCTTTTGTAAAGTGTCTGTTCATATTCTTCACCCACTTTTGAATGAGCTTGTTTGTTTTTTTGTTTGTTTGTCAATCTGTTTTAGTTCTTTGTAGATTCTGGTTATCAGCCCTTTGTCAGGTGGGTAGATTGAAAAAATTTTTTCCCATTCTGTTGGTTGCTGATTCACTCTAATGACTCTTTCTTTTGCTGCGCAGAAGCTGTGGAGTTTGATTAGGTCCCATTTGTCTATTTTGCCTTTTGTTGCCATTGCTTTTGGTGTTTTGGTCATGAAGTCCTTGCCTACGCCTATGTCCTAAATGGTTTTGCCTAGGTTTTCTTCTAGGGTTTTTATTATGTTGTCTTATGTTTAAGTCTTTAATCAATCTGGAGTTAATTTTAGTGTAAGGTGTCGGGAAGAGGTCCAGTTTCTGCTTCCTGTACATTCCAGTTTTCCCAGCACCATCTATTAAACAGGGAATCCTTTCCCTATTGCTTGTTTTTGTCAGATTTGTCAAAGATTGGATGGTTGTAGATGTGTGGTGTTGCCTCCGAGGCCTCTGTTCTGTTCCATTGGTCTATATCTCTGTTTTGGTACCAGTACCATGCTGTTTTGATTACCGTAGCCTTGTAGTATAATTTCAAGTCCAGTAGTGTGATGCCTCCCGCTTTCTTCTTTTTGCTTAGAATTGACTTGACTATGTGGGCTCTCTTTTGGTTCCATATGAAGTTTAAGGTGAATTTCTCCAGTTCTGTGAAGAAGGTCATTGGTAGCTTGATGGGGATAGTGTTGAATCTGTAAATTACTTTGGGCAGTATGGCCATTTTCACAATATTGATTCTTCCTAATCATGAGCATGGAATGTTTCTCCATCTGTTTGTGTCCTCTCTTATTTCGTAGAACAATGGTTAGTAGTTCTCCTTGATGAGGTCCTTTACGTTCCTTGTTAGTTGTATCCCTAGGTATTTTATTCTCTTTGTAGCAATTGCAAATGGCATTTCATTCTTGATTTGGCTCTCTTTAAGTCTGTTAGTGGTGTATAGGAATGCTTGTGATTTTTGCACATTTGTAATTTTTTCTTAAAATTAAAAAAGACTTATGTGGTATTTAAATTTCTTGGAAGTTTTTATCACATGGTATGCCCTAAATTAGTATTTATGAATGGATGCACACATAAATGGATGCATATCTTGATATTCTTGCTCTGTTACCATGCTCATCAAGCCACATTAAAAAAATGACTATCTTTGTTAAATTATCTATAGGAAGAGAATGTAATGAGCAGAAGACTCAGGCAAGTATTTCACTTGATTTTTTTTTTTACAGTGGAATACATTATTATTTTAGTATTTATATGTCAGTCTCACATGAATGTAGTTAACAGAAGCCAGTATCTAACAGCCAGATTACCCTTAAGTATATTAACAATTTTATTTAAAATAAACATGGAAAATTAGATCTTGAAATATAGATACCTTTGAAAGACTTTATCTATCATTTATACTAGCCTGGATGATATGTCAGCCTTTGTCACACCAAAAAAAAAAAACAAAAACAAAAACCAAAAACAAAACAAAAAAAACCCCCAAAAAACAAAAAACAAAAAACCCTTCAGTTTTATTAAATGTCTCAGTCAAGCTGAAGGATATATTAATTTCTTAAAAACTCAGGGTCATTATTGTAAGCACCTCTAATTGTATTGTGTGATGTTATCATTTGCAGAATAATAGAATGTTGTGGTTAGAAGAGATCTTGGTAGTCATCTAGTAACATCTCTTTATTTTAAAGATGGGGAAATTGAAACTTACCTTTAAACTAGCAATTAGAGAACTTTGGGCTCCTGATGCTTTTGTTGAGCTAATTCCGAGTTGTTTGCCTCATGACTTCTTTTCACACAAGAGAAATAAATTTCTTTGTACTTATTAGCCAATTTAATAAAGCTTTCTTTTTTTGTCCCTCACAGCCAGGTTCATTTCTAAGTAATGCAGAACCACACTTTACTAAAGACTTTTCCTTTGACAGATACAGAATTTGAAAGCCCATAAAAATTAATTTATTGAATGATACCTGATTTTTAACATCAAAGCTTTAGCAATCATTAGTGGATTAGTATCTTCACAGTGTTGAAAGAAAATAATTTTGGAATTAGGATTTTATATTCAACTGATCATTTAAAAATGAGGTACAATGATAATATTCCCATGCACACAAAGTTTTGCAGACATTTTACTAAACTAAAGCTTCTTTTTAAAAGTTTTTGCTGGATATACCATGGCAGGATAAATCTGAAAGTTAATGATAAATATATGAAATATAAGTAGGCAAACATTTTTTGTAAGTTGTATTATATTGTAAATAAGGTAAAATATATAAACATATATTTTAATAATGTAAAAATTGGAGATCAATGGTGGGAGATGGGAATGCCAATATTCTTGTCTTGCCTTGGGGGAAATGCACATATTACTAAACTTTAGGCATCGAGAGAGGAAAGTAAATTTTAATGTGGATACTACTAAATTAAGATTCAATCTCTGTAATAGAAGGTAGAAAGAGGAAGGAAAACCAAAAATTAAAAAGAGCTTAGTAATCATAAAATTAATCAGCAAAAATAAGGAATAATATTTACTCCCACACAGTATATATTATGTACTGTGCATTTAATATAAAATATAACATAAAAACAATTTCATAGGAATTCTTTTACACTGTTGATGGGAATGCAAATTAGTTCAGCCATTGTGGAAAACAGTGTGGTGATTCCTCAAAGACCTAGAACAAGAAATACCATTTGACTCAGCAATCCCATTACTGGGCATATGCCCGAAGGAATACAAATCCTTCTATTAGAAAGATACATGCATGTGTATGTTCATTGGAGCACCATTGACAATAGCAAAGACATGGATTCGACCCAAATGCCTATTAATGATAGACTGCATAAAGAAAATGTGGTACATATACACTATGGAATGCTATGCAGCGATAAAAAGGAATGAGGTAATATCATTTGCAGGGATATGTATGGAATTGGAAAAGTAATTATCCTCAGCAAACAACACAGGAACAGAAAACCAAATATCACATGTTCTCATGAGTGAGAGCTGAGTAATGCGAAAACATGGACACAGGGAAGGGAACAAAACACACTGGGGCCTGTCTTGGAGGCAGAGGGAGGGGGAGAGCATTAGGAAAAATAGCTAATGCATGCAGGGCTTAATACCTGGGTGATGGGTTAATTGGTGGAGCAAACTACCATGGCACACATTTACATGTGTAACAAACTTGCATGTCCTGCACATGTATCCTGAAACTTAGAATAAAATTAAATTAAAAAAAAAAAAAAAAAACTATTTCCACTCATTGGTCAAAATACTGCAACATTCACATAGTATTGTATTACATAACAGCGACAAAACCAGCAGATCTAAGAATCATTCTTGAATGGATATATAAGAGTTAAAAACAAAGTTAATATAAAAATGCGAGGCAAATGTACACCAGAAGAAATACAAAGTAGCAATTTTAGTAGAGCACAAGATAGATTTTAAAGCAAAAGCATAATAAGTGACAGAGAGAAATGGTACTTACTATGAAAAACAGTAATAGATCTAGATGATAGAACAACCAGCAAAATATATGCATGTAACTACATATAAGTTCAAAATATATTAAAGCAGAATGTGGCAGATTAATATAGAAATTAATCTTATAATTGGAGATTTTAACACATCACTCTCAGAAATTGATAGAACAAGCAGACAAAAATAAGCAATATATAGATTTGTATGTAGTGATAAATGACTATCATCCGGAGATACGTAGAGAACTTTCTGTAACAAGTAAAATATTCACAAAAATGTATCCTGTACCAGGCTACAAATGTATCTTTAAACAAGTATCAACATAGTACCATAAAAAAAAAAAATCTACGTTGTACCATACAGTTTCTCTTGGACACACAAAAATGTAAAGTTAGAAATAAAACTCCAAAATAATAGATTGTTAAATTACTTCTTAATTTAAGCCAAAAAACATATGTATGGGAAATGACCTGTGTTAAAAAAAGTTGTTCAGTAAATGACAAAATACTTTGAGCTAAATGACAATGAAAGTAATGTATAACAAAATATGTGGGAATAAAACAATTCTTAGACAAGTATATATAGCTTTTAATCCACTGATCAGAAAAAATAGAAAGACTAAAACATGAGCTAAGCATTCAACACAAATAGCTAGAAAAAAGGCAAAACATTTTATACTTCCAGGAGTATGGCAGGCCAGGTGTTCTAAAAATAGCTCAGCTGCCTTAAACACCCACATTTTGAATAATTAACAACAAATTTATTTTAAATACATTGCTGAAACCATTAACAAATGCATGGGAAATCCCCAAAGGAGAGAGAGAAGTCTGAAATTCCAGAGGTAATACCCTAGGACCTAAGTCACTATCAGGAACTCAGAATTTGAGGTAATTAGTCCAACTTGAAAGAATAGGAGCAAGGTTTTAAGACCATGCCAAGTCAATGGGTTCTTTATAAGCAGATCCAAAAACAAAAATTCTTTTGCAGGCATTGAAGAAGTCCTACCACAGGAAACCCATAAACCAATAAAAAGAGAAAGAAATAGGAAAGAAAGGAAAGATGCTGTATTAGCCCATTTTCATGCTACTGATAAGCACATATTCAAGAATGGAACAAAACATTGACTTTAATTGGACTTACAATTCCACATGGATGGGGAGGCCTCAGAATCATGGCAGGAGGTGAAATGCACTTCTTACATGGTGGCAGCAGGAGAATAATGAGGAAAAAGCAAAAGGGGTAACCCTGATAAACCCATCAGGTCTCCTGAATAAAGACATATTAAAGAATGGAATGAAAAATTGACTTTAATTGGACTTACGGTTCCACATGGTTGGGGAGGCCTCAGAATCATGGCGGGAGGGGAAACACACTCCTTATATGGCAGCAGCAAGAGAAAAATGAGGAAGAAGCGAAATGGGTAGCCCTGATGAACCCATCAGGTCTTCTGAGGCTTATTGACTATCACAAGAACAGCACAGGAAAGACCAACCCCCATGATTCAATTACCTCCCCTTGGGTCTCCCTACAACACAGGGGAATTCTGGGAGATACAATTTGAGATTTGGGTAGGGACACAGCCAAACCAAATCAGCAGCCAACCAAAGGTATACCTTCAAGGAAAATCTTATTAAAGTAATTATGACCTGATCTCACAGGCAGAATCCTATGTTGTTATTTAGTTATTATAGTTTATTATCATTAGAAGCCAATATTACATGTAAGTTAATATAAATTATAAATTATATATTCTATTACTAAAATATTGGTATGTAATTATGATGATGATAAATTAGTATAATGTTATTTATTCTGCCCTAAAAAAAATCCTGGGTTTTCATACTCCTGTACCTAATAGTAATTGGCTAAGGGTATATGTGGGGAGATTGAAAGGAGAAACTCCTAGGATCATCCAGTTTCTGTGCAGATCCAATACAATGGCTCTAGTAGCCTAGCAGGGGTCATCCGAAGAATATTTTTAGCTTGAAATGGTTTGGAGGGCATCTGTGTCATCACTAGCATTGTCTGCTACAGTTGGGGAGCAGAAGTGGAGTATCTTAATAAAACTTCAGCGTTCAAAGAAATACAACTTCTGTATAAGTGTGGGCAGGAGACCATCTAGTTGCCTAAAAATGGAAGCAATAGAGAGATTATTTATTCTCTATACCATGGAAATACTTTAAACAGTAACAACAAAATAGTATTTCCATAGAATTTGTGGCTATAGGCATATTCTTGTGGAGAACTCAGGTATACGCTCCTCAAGATCAGCTACAGTGGGCCAATGTGAAATGAAACTGTGAGAGCCTTTGTTTAAAAATTATTAAAAATGTGTAAATGGCCACAGCAGAGCATTACACCAAGTGTAGTGCCTTTCTGAGTTCAAGGTTCTGTGTGACCACACAGGTCCAGTACCCATATCGTCTGCACTCACTGTCCTCTCAGTGAGGTTATCACCAGGTTAAAACAAAAGAAAAAAAGGAGAGTTGCTCCATATTGGTGGCATATCAAACATGCAGCAGAAGCAAATAAAAACTCTTATCTTCAGAAAAGCAGGCCCAGTTTGTGACCCTGCAGGTTCCCATAGACTACATTGAGCCAATTATCAGCTTACAACGAAAAAAACATTTACATAAAAAAAAAACCCATGGAAACAAGGAGAGAGAAAGCAGTAGAAATTACAAACAAGAGTTGTACCCTCAAAGACATCAGATATTAGAATTACCATATAAAAAGTGAACGAAACAGATTATATTACAAAATACACAAAGAGCAAGAGAATATTTTTAAAGTGACCAGAAATTATTGCAATAAACGAAATGAAGATTTATAAAAGCAAAATATGTAAATAATGCAGTATAAAACTTAGTGAATGAGGAGTTCTGCTTCCATGTAAGACAGAGTAACTTCATGGTACATCAATCCATCTGCAGAAAACAACTATAAACTCTGAACAAAAGTTAAAAGGCAACTACCAAACTCAGACTTTGGAGGTAAGCTGAAACTTGGAAGAAGAGATGGGAATGGGTGAATTCCCCACCTTCGTAGATTTAGCTTGAGAGTAGGCCCTAGTCATGACATTGTGTAGGTGGCTGAAGTGCCAGTAGAAAACATGTCATCTTTCTTGCACAAGGAAGAAAGAAGCTGGAGTCATGACCATGAACACCCAATAGTGAGATAGCAATCTGAAGGAAGAGGGGAAGAGAAAGGGGACCCCACTCAGGTTGCATATGTAAACTTTGTCCAGTCTCTGTCTGATTACTGAACTACACGTATACAGGATGGATAGCAAATAGCTACATGAAAAATCTAAATGCCATCAATTGCACAGAGACCTTAGCTAATGCATTTTGTAGGACAGCTTATTTAAGCAAGCAACAAACATGTGACTATAACACTCCTTTGGGGAAAAAGGGTCTTTGAGCCCAAAGGCCCCAAACATCACACTCAAAGTGTAAAGGAGAGAATCCAAAATTACTCAACACACAAGAAGCACAAAAATGTGATGTACTAGAAAAATATAATGCTTAATCTCATTAGTAATGAGAGAAGTAAAAGTTAAGGCTGTATTTTAAAATTGTTTACTTTGACAGAAAAAGGAAAATTTAATACTATTAATTGCTGAAGAAGACAGAGAAAGAAAATCTGTGCTTGTGTTGAGAATATAAACTGAAGTAACTGTTAAGAGAACCATCTAAAAGTTTATTTTTAAATGAAGAACAAACCTATATCCAAGTCAGTGATTTCACTCTTGTGTATATGTCTCAGAAATTTTAATACAGGAACAGAAGCATACATGTACAAGAATATAATTTCAGCATTGCTTTTTGCAAAGAACCAAAACATCACAGGTATTGGCCTTAGGGGAAAGTGTAAGTGAACTGCAGTCCATGCCTAGGTAGAATACTATGCATTAACTCACTGGATAGATTATAAAAATAATGATGCTAAAAATACATATATGCATACATAATACTTTATGAATATGTATGTATACAAATAAACATAAATGAAAATACTTACGTATTAAATATACAAGACCAGGAGCTTATGAAAATGTGAACTAAATTCAGGGTATAAGGAGAAAGGCATGATATTAAATTTGAATTTCAGATGAACACAAATAATAGTTAATTGTAACCAAATAATATTGGATTAAAAAGGCCACTATTTGAGTGGGCCACCATTGCAACCTTGACCAGCCCAGGAGGATTTACAAGGAAAAGCCACAGTAGTTGTTTTGAGTCCCAAATATTGCATGGCGTGTGCCTATACTAAATATATGGTAATAGTTTTACTAAAATAGTTATTAATTTAAAATTTGAATTTAAGTGGGCATCCCGTATTTTGTCTTGAAACTCTAATGTGGAGATAAACAATAACCTGTAAAAGAAAGAGTGAAAAAGAGAGAACAGAAGAAAGGAAGAAGGAAAAAGAGAAAAGAAAGAAGGAAATAAAAAGGAAGGACAGAAAGAAAGAAAGAGAGAAAGACAAGGCATAGACCATCAGTAATTCTGTGCCAGCCATGTCTGAGGACTATGGCCAACTCATTTCTGACATGGGAAAGAAAAGAAAAAATCAGTGAATAATCAAAATAGATAATTTAGGTTCATTATTTTAGAAATATAAATCATAGTTTGACATGATCGCCTCTAAAAATATGGGAGGAAATAACTCTCTTACATCCAGAACTTTAGAAAGTAGAGAAAACATCTTATTTGTCTCTATTTTCTAAGAAGGAACAAGCAGCTTCCTGAGATAGTCGTATTCCACCCTAAGCTAATGCCCTAAACTAACAAAGTTCTTGAATACATTCACTCAATGTTAAATACAAAGGTAGGTTTAGTCTACCAGAAATATAACCTCCTTAAATAAGCACAATTTCTTATTCTATAGAATGTGTATGTTGAGGTGGGTAGTTATATTAGAATTTGCTCATTTTAGCTGTAAAAATGGGTACTAATCATACCTATTGTTACAAATTATTTAAACCCTTCTCATATTCAGGTAACAGGAAACTTAGATCACCTGGTCTAGCTTAGTTCCTTGCTCATTAGGAAATAAGATAAAAGGTTGCTCTACCTAACTTGTCTAGGTTTTTTATTTCTTCAGTAAAGTGATTTAGAACAGTTGAGATCTTTTCTTCCAGCTAAGTAAATTATCTACCTAATTGTTAAATAATGTGTAAAATACAAAAATGAAGAGTTATTTTATTCAGTCTGCATAAGAATGGACCCCAAAATTTGAACCCAAAATTTGCTTGAGATATTGAGAATGAAGATACCACATACACACCTAGTGGGTATGTGATATGAGTTGGTTGTGTTTCCACCCAAATCTCATCTTGAATTGTAGCTCCCATAATTCCCACATGTTTGTGGGGGGGACCCAGTTTCGGGTAAGTGAATCATAGGGGCGGATCTTTCCCATGCTGTTCTCTTGAGAGTGAATAAGTCTCATGAGATCTGATGGTTTTATAAAGGGAAGTTCCCCAACACACACACTCTGCTTGCCACCCTGTAAGCAGTGATTTTTCTCCTCCTTCACCTTCTGCCATAATTGTGAGGCCTTCCTGGCCATGTGCAACTGGGAGTCAATTAAACACATTTCCTTTATAAATTACCCAGTCTCAGGTATGTCTTAATTAGCAGTGTGAGAGCAGACTAATACAGTATGAAAGGTTTATTTCTTCCATATTGAGGCTTTCTGAGGATAGTAAGGCAGGCTCCCAAACCTCGTCCAAAAATAGCTTGAGAAAGCCGGAAAAGAGACTGGCTTAGGGTTTTTATAATAGTTAAATATGGTAGGAGAGGGGGTTCCTGTGCACAGGCTAGGGCTTGTATGATTTTCAGATTGGTGCTAAAGAAGGGAAAATTGGATTTCTTAACATCTTGCCCAGATGTGGGGTAGAAGGCATAGAGGAGTGGGGCTTGCAAGCTGTCAGCAATCAGACATCGAAGTGGAGTCAGACTCTCTGCTGCAAGTTCTAATAAAAGGAACAGAATTCTATTGACTAAAGAATATATGATTGACTAGTATTTTATAAATTATCACGGTTGCAATTATAAGCAATGGAAATATATGAAGTAACTCAACGAGAAATTAAAAATGTAAATAATAGCAGAGCAGGCCCATGCTATGCATAAAAGGCCTAATGGAATTAGTACAATAATAAGAATGTAAGAAATATGACCATTAGTTCCAACAGGAGTGAAATTAAAAACTGTTAATGTTTAATAACATTGCTTTATATAGTATTTAGTGGATACAATGGCTATCTATCAGAAGATTAGATTTGTGATAAAATTTAAACTCGAAATGTTGCTTTAAAATTCTGACATGACTGATGACTTTTCTTTATTGATGCTATTGCAGATTACACTGAATAAGAATTTCAGACAGAAAGAAAACCATAAATAAAATCAACCATTTTTAGATGACATCATTTATTCTATAGAGTTTCATAAAACTGTAAAATACCAGCAGTCTCAGCATTTAGATGGTATTTTACAATATTTTAAAATATTGTTTTTCAGAATTATTCATAAAGCATAATTTAACCTGAACTGAAAAGTAGGCTTATATTGACATCTGTCTTTTCTCTTCCTTCCAGAAGTGCAGTGGTCTTTGATTATTATTAAAAACACTGATTGTAATGGATGCTCAGCTACGTAGTTTAAAGAAATGTTATGGAGCATCAGGAGACACCCTTCCCACTCTCCACACACTGTGTCTCACTGACTGAATGCCACTGAGCAAGATCCCTTCTTTCCTTTTCCACTCCTAAGGTTTTCCCTCTGCAAAACGTGAAGATTCTTTCTTTCTCTCTTTCCGTACAAACAAATTAACTCGTTTTTAAAAACTCCTAAAAGAGTAGATTTTAAGTGTTCTTGTCGCTCAAAACAATGATAAATATGTGAGGTATTACATATGTGAATTAGCTCTATTTAGCCATTGCACAATATATAAATATTTCAAAACAACATGTTATATATGATAAATATATAAAATCTGAATTTTCAACTACAAATTTTAAATCAAAAAACCAACAAATTAAATAGGGCTTCTTTCAGTTCGGAAATTCTCAGATCTTTAACCCAATGTTAGTTTTTCTCTTTCAGTAAGATGGAATTTTGAGCCTATCTGCCTTATTCTTATTCACCTCCTAAGCTTCAGTTCTTTGTGAATGAGTCTCAGAGTGAATAGCCCAGATCTCAATTGTTCTGGCCTGTGCATTGGACTTGGACATCTAGAGTTTGGAAAGGGAAGACAAATCTGATCAAAGAATTTCAGAGTAAAAAACAATTATGTGTATAAAAGACAAAACCAATGTCAACTTTGAGGACAGAGATATTTTAGAAAGCATTTTTTTTTCTAAGAAAGGACAGGAAGCCTAGGACTCAGTAAAAAGCAAATTTCAAGGTATGTGAGAATAAAAAGATTTCCAGCCCAATGAAACGTTCTTGGCATCATTCATTCTGAGAACCTTTACCATCATAAATGTAAACCACTTTTCATTGCCTGGTTGCCAATTATCATACATATATTTTCATTTTCAAAGCCTCTTTGTCTCATACCATCTTATTTTCATAGCAACTCTTACTTAAGAGACATGATACAATTTCAATAGAAGTTTTATTGATGGGAAAGTAGAGGTTGATAAAATCATCATATGTAAGAGGATATTTTTACACATTTACTTCTTAAACAATAATGCTAATTCATAGTACTTCTTTGCTATTGGTTAGTGTTACATTGAGAAACATTTTGAGATTTTTGAGATTTCATCATGAGTTTTAACTTCTTCAGAGTAACAAGCTCCAGTTTATAGGAATTGCATTTTCTTTTCTCATTTGAAACTATACATTATAAATTGATAAGATCTTAAAACAGACCTTGAATATCATTAATCCAACACCTTCATCTGGGAAACCAAAGCCCAAAGAAGTAAAAGTGGTTTGACCAAGACACAGAGCTAATCCATTGCACTGACATTGAAAGTTACATTGTTTGTTAGAGCAGTTTCTGAGAGCTCTGAGTTTTGGCCAAGGATACTTCCTGGTTGCCAAACGTTTCCAAGAAGTTTATCTTGGAAATTCCATGAGTTTCTCACCCAAGAATTAATTCACCAAGCCAGATGGCATCCTTGGCAAGAATGGGGTACTACAATCTAAATTTTGCAGTCAGAGAAGAAGTTTGCATTTCATTACAGAATTCAGATGATCAGTGTTCACTGTGTGAGTTTTATGCATTTATTCTCATGCTTGGGAGAATGAGGATACTACATGAGGATCCATGTATTAGAATCTCTAGATAGCATGCAGATATTTGCCCTTAATTTAGCTTGAGCACGAAGCCCTTTGTTAATAGTATTAGATAAATCTTGTTAACTGCTTTTGAAAACCAAATAACAAAGTGAAGCTACCTGTAATAAATTTTGGGGTTTATTATGGTAATCTCAGTGTCTTAGTTCTTATTTGTGCAAAGTCTGCTATAGGTTTGGGCCCCTCTCCAGGCGGGCTGTTTTTCATGCTGTGGCTCAGCATTTAAACTCCATATCAAGCCACGATTTCACAATCACTTCAGCTGAATGGGAGGAGCTAGAGGTTTAAGTATCAGCAACCAGATGTTTCCATATGGAAATGCCACTTATCACTTTTGCTTGCATTTCATTGGCCAAACTAAGTCATACTCAGACCCTGAGGGGAACAATAGTAATGTCTATCATAGTTATCCTTGCCTAACAGAATGTAGAGATCTTTTAAAAGAAATAATGAATTAAAATTGTTGTTCACATTTTTTGCCCTGTTAACGTGGTGATTAAGACCCTAAGTGCAAAGTCAAAGCTACATGGTTAACCTATCTGGAGATCGCTGAGCATTTACCATATGCCAGGCATTGTGCAGAGTTTTTCTGATGTTATCATATTTAAATTAGATCACGCAATTGCCCTAAAAGGTTGTATTATTGTTGGCATTGTATAGATAAATAAGCTGAGTTTCAATGGTTATACAACTAGCTTAACAATGGGTCAAGACTTTTTGGTAGCAAACACTAAAATGCCTAACAAAGATTGAAGCCTATTAAATAATAAGTATAATAGTCACACAGAAAAAAATAGAGACTTGCCTTTTGCTGCCTTAGAAAAAGTTCACCTTCTTTTCAAAGACCCTCCTTCATGACCAGAAATGCTGTAGTCACTCAATTATAGGCTATTTAGAGCATTTATTGTTGTTACTTTCTTTTGATAATAACTCCTATATTGCCTGACAAATGTCTTCCATTGTTACCTTAAATTGTTATTTATACCACTTAGAAAGTAGGAATCATAGCTTTTATCCTGGGTTCCCATCAAAACTGAACAAAGTACCTGGCACATTAGAAGGTGCCTCCTGTATTTATTTTTTAAGGGATTGTCACTTCAGCTTTGAAGAGAACAGCAATACAGAAAAGAGCATTGTAGGAATATAAAAACGACTGATGTGACACATGTGATGACTCTCCCTTTGTTTTTGCATTATGCACACCATTACCTAGAATTTTAAATGTTCTCTCTCAGCATGATGCTTATTATTTAATCATGGAAGACATAGAGAGGAACAATGGGAGTTGAGGAAAATTTTGCTTTGGAAATACTCAGTTTCAGTCACTAGTACTTAATTTTCAGCTTGGTGGATGTGAGAGCTCAGGTTGGAATAATATTTGAGTTGGGTATCAGGCCTGTTAGACCGGCTGGTGTAAATCTCATTTCACATTGAAATTCTTCAAGTACGATTTAGCAGTCTAAAAATTTAGGTAGATGCTGCCAAAAACTCCACAAAACCTGCAGGCTTGGAATGTCTTCAAGGAAGGATAAACAGGAGTGACAATTAATTTTCTTGAAGGTCATAGTCTAAGAATGATACAGTCTCTTCAGAATTTTGACAATTTGACTGCCCCATAAAGGCCCCCCTCCAAATTTTCAACAAATATTTAATCATGCTTCTCAGAATAGAGCTTGCTTTAGAAAATTTAATAAGATGGATTTCTGGCTTAAAATAGTATGCTTTTTCCCCTTTTTGGTTGACCTAGGTAACAAAGAGTCATTTAAGGGTTGAATATATTTAGAGAAAGCAAGTCCTGGGGTAAGAGGTAATAAATGAAAACTGTGATGAGAGGAATCTATCTTAATTTTTCTCATTTCCATTTTCTGTTCATTCACTCAGGTCCTAGGCATGCCTCAATATTTTCTTTCCACATTTTTTTTCTTCTTTGTTCCAAGTGTCTACCCCTTTCTCTGTAAAATGTAGGTTGTTATTCCCCGTTTTGCCTTATTAATTTCCATTAATCTGTGAGACTTCAACCAGTGCTTAGTGGGAAATTTCTCCTCATCCTTGACCCCAATGTTACCCTTGATATTGCAGGAGTCTAACTGACATGAATGTTGCATTTACTTATTCTGAGGCATGAATGATTGACAAGGCACAGTACAGAGTCCTCACAGGTAGGTTTTCTTGTGAGAGGTAAGATAAGTAGAGGAGAGAATCTAGACTGAGTATGTAATATATATAAGTAGTTTTCTATATATTCATGTAAATAGGTCTCACAATGACACTTTGAAGTAAATTCTATCACCTTCCACCTACCTGTATAGTTAAGAACACTGAAACTCAAATAAGTGACCCAGGTCAAAGGAAGTCCAAAGCCCAGGCAGGAGGGAAGTTGTTTTTGGCCAGAAGAAGATAGAATTGTTTCTAGTGTCAGAGATGGGGAGTTAAACTTTGTTCCTGCTGTGGAAGAAAGATTTTGAATGAAGAACCTGTTCAAGCAATGAGTGCAAATATATTCTTCTCCCTTGTCACTGGGTCACCCTCACTCATGATGCTGAAGCTCCTGGTTTCAAATAGAGCAGTAATCCAGTGAAACGAAGATGTTATGGAATAAAACAGTATGGCCTAATTGGAGACAATGACTATACATTTGCTCAGTGTCAAGTTTGCGAGGGAATTTCAGTTTCAAGTTAAAATGAATGAAGGAAACTTCGATCTGTGGGTATGGGTCTTGCTGAGACAGGGCTGTAGCACCCACATAAGAAGTGCTAGAGATCAGGGTAAAGTTATGGCAAAGGTATCATTTTTCTACTTTTCCCAATATGTCTCATTTATTTAGCCATAGCTGTCTTTCACTCAGAAACTCTTTCAAGTTTATGCTCAGATTTCATCTTCATCAAAAATTGCTGGGGCTTAGGCAAAGCAGTAGTAGTAACTCCCGGTTGACTGATGAGAAAAATGATGTCAAAAGAATTTTAAAAGTTTCCTAAAGGAATCAAAATTTGCAACTGTGACCCAAATCCAGAAATCCTGGCCAGTAATATATTGTGGTTTTTACATTATGCAAAAGGGAATAATGATAAAAGAAGGCTTTAAATTAAATTAAATGTAAAATTTTATAAATTTTATATAAAAAGGCAGATATGAATCTATCTTTAAAACTAACAACATTAAATATGAATGGATTAAACAATTTATTCAAAAGGCAAATATGTAAGATTAAAAATAAGGGATTTTTAAAAATTACGCTTTAAGTTATGGGATACATGTGCAGAACATGCAGGTTTGTTACACAGGTATACATGTGTCATGGTAGTTTGCTGCACCCATCAATCAGTCATATACATTAGATATTTCTTCTAATGCTATCCCTCCCTTAATCTTCCACCCCTGACGGGCCCCATTGTGCCATGATCCCCTCCCTGTGTCCATGTGTTCTCACTGTTCAACTCCCACTAATAAGTGAGAATATATGGTGTTTGGTTTTTCTGTTCCTGTGTTAGTTTGCCGAGAATTATAGTTTCCAGCTTCATCCATGTCCCTGCAAAGGACATGAACTTATCCTTTTTTAAGTCTGCATAGTATTCCATCATGTCTATGTGCCACATTTTCTTTATCCAGTCTATCATTGATGGGCGTTTGGGTTGGTTCCAAGTCTGTGCTTTTGTGAACGTGTTACAGTAAACATGCTTGTGGATGTGTCTTTATAGTAGAATGATTTATAATCCTTTTGGTATGTACCTAGTAATGGGATTGCTTGGTCAAACGGTATTTCTGGTTCTAAATCCTTGAGGAATCACTACACTGTCTTCTACAATGTTTGAACTAATTTACACCCCCACCAATAGTGTAAAAGTGTTCCTATTTCTCCACACCCTTGCCAGCATCTGTTGTTTCCTGACTTTTTGATGATTGCCATTCTAACTGGAGTGAGATGGTATCTCATCATGGTTTTGATTTGCTTTTCTCTAATGACCAGTAATGATGAGCTTCTTTTCATATGTTTGTTGTCCTCATAAATGTCTTCTTTTAAGTATTGTCTATTCATATCCTTTTCCCACTTTTTGATGGGTTTGTTTGTTTGTTTTTTCTTGTAAATTTGTTCAAGTTCTTTGTAGATTTTGAATATTAGCCCTTTGTCAGATGAATAGATTGCAAAGTGTTTCTCTCATTCTATAGGTTGCCTGTTCACTGGAATCATAGTTTCTTTTGCTGCATAGAAGCTTTTAGTTTAATTAGATCCCATTTGTCAATTTTGGCTTTTGTTGCCATTGCTTTTGGTGTTTTAGTCATGAAGTCTTTACCCATGCCTATGTACTGAATGGTATTGCATAAGTTTTCTTCTAGGTTTTTTTGTTTGTTTGTTTTAGGTCTTACGTTTAAGTCTTTAATCCATCTTGAGTTAATTTTTGTATAAGGTGTATGGAAGGGGTCCAGTTTCAGTTTTCTGCATATGGCTAGCCAGTTTTTCCAACACCATTTATTAAATAGGGAATCCTTTCCCCATTGCTTGTTTTTGTCAGGTTTGTCAAAGATCAGATGGTTGTGGAAGTGTGGCATTATTTCTGAGGCCTCTGTTTTGTTCCATTGGTCTATATATCTGCTTTGGTACCAGCACCATGCTGTTTTGCTTATTGTAGCCTTGTAGTATAGTTTGAAGTCAGGTAGGGCGGTGCCTCCAGCTTTGCTGTTTTAGCTTAGGATTGTCTTGACCATAAGGAATCTTTTGCGTTTCCATATGAAATTTAAAGTAGTTTTTCTAATTCTGTGAAGAAAGTCAATGGTAGCTTGATGGGAATAGCATTGAATCTATGAATTACTTTGAACATTATGGCCATTTTCATAATATTGATTCTTTCTTATCCACAAGCATGAAATATTTTTCTGTTTGTTTGTGTTCTCTCTTATTTCCTTGAGCAGTTTTTTATAGTTCTCCTTGAAGAGGTCCTTCACATCCCTTGTAAGTTGTATTCCTAGGTATTTTATTCCCTTTGTAATAATAGGTAATTAAATATTGTCCATAGGAAATTTGCTTTAAATTCAAACATGCAAAAGATTGAAAGCAAAAAAATTAAGATACTATAGCACACAAATAGCAACCACAGAAAACCTGAAAAGCCTACTGTCTAAAATATCAGACATTTTTTTTTTCAAATGTAAAAAAGGTAAAAGAAAAATGTGATGAGCTAAGAGAAATATTTCATAAGAATAAAATAATAAACTTATTAGAAAGATATGACAAATACAAACATACATTGGCTAACAACAAAATCCCTAAAACTCAAATCAAAAATTAATAGAAATTAAAAAAAAAGAAATATACAATTAAACAATAGTTGTTAGATTTCAATAATGGATAGAATGAACAGACAGATTAACAAGGAAATGGAAGACTTGAACAACAGTGTGATCCAACTAGGCTTAACAGACATTTCTATATCACTCCATTCAATAGCAGTAGAACACAGATTTTCTTCAAGCACACACAAAGCATTTTTTAATATAGACTATGTTCTAGATCATAAAACAAGCCTAAATAAATTCACAAGAATTGCAATAAAATAACATGTTCTCTCTGATCACAATAAATGAAATTAGAAATCAGTAACAGAAGGAAATCTGGGACACTGACAAGGATGTGGAAATAAAACAACACATGACTAAATGAGTAACTGGTCCAAGAGGAATTTACAGAAGAAACGAGAAAGTATTTTGAGGTAGATGTGGCATGCCAAAACTTAAGGCATGCAGAAAAAGTAGCGTTTCAAGGGAAATTTATAGCTGTAAACACCTATATAGAAAAAGGAGAGAGATCTCAGATTAATAACCTAATCTTCCACCTTAAGAAACTAGTAAAAGAAAAGTAAAATAAATCTATGACCAGAAGATGGAAGAAAAAATAATGAACAGCGTGGGAATTAATGAAATAGAGAAGAGAATAGTGATAGAGAAACAATGAAACCAGAAATTGGTTTCTTTGAAAAGTTGAACAGAGTTGAAAAATCTTCATCTAGATTAATCATGATAAACAGGGAAGACTCAAACTACTAAAATCAGAAATAAAAAAGGGATATTCTGCTCTTGTGTCAGTTTGCTGAGAATGATGGTTTCCAGGTTCATCCATGTCCCTATAAAGGACGTGAACTCATCGTTTTTGATGGCTGCATAATATTCCATGGTGTATATGTACCGTATATTCTCGCTCATAGGCGGGTGTTGAACAATGAGAACACATGGACACAGGGAGGGGAGCACTACACACTGGGGTCTGTTGGGGGGAAATGGTGGAGGGGCGGGGGGTGGGGAGGTGGGAAGAGATAGCACGGGGAGAAATGACAGATACAGGTGAGGGGACGGAAGGCAGCAAAGCACACTGCCATGTGTGTACCTATGCAACAATCTTGCATGTTCATCACATGTACCCCAAAACCTAAAATGCAATAAAAAAAAAAAAAGAAAAAAAAAAAAAGGGATATTACTACTGACCTTACAGACTTTTTTTGAGTATAAGAAAATATTATAAGTCATTGTAGACAAACTAATTAGATAAGTTACATAAAATGGATACATTTCTAGAAAGACACAAATGACACGGAATTATAAAAAATAAGACAAGCTGATTACACTTATAATAAGTAAATAAGTTAAATTAGTGACTGTAAAACTTTTTATGCAGAAGAGCTCAAGGTCAAAGGGCTTCACTGGTGAATTTCACCAAACATGTAAAGAGCAATTATTACCAATATTTCACTAATCCTTAAAAAATAGAAGAGGGAACATTTCCTAATTCATTCTACGAGAAGAGTATTATCCAGGTATCAAAATCAGACAAGACATTGAAGAAAAGAAAACTACACATCAATATTAATTATCAGTATAAATGCTAAAATTCTCAACAAGACTAGCAAATCGAATCCAGCAACACATAAAAATGGTCATACATTATGGTCAAATAGGACTTATTCCAGAATGCAAGCTTAGCTTAACATCTGAAAATCAATGTAGTATACCACATCAATAGAATTGAGGAAAAAAAAAAAATACATGATTGTCTCAATTGAAATAGAAAAAAGATCTTTTCACAAAATTCTGTATCTTTTCATGATAAATACAGTTAACAAAATAGTAATAGAAGGAACTTCCTCAATCTCATGAAGCACATTTATAAAAAACCTACAGCTAACATTACACTTAATAGTGAAAGACTGGATGCTTTTCCCCTCAAGATTCAGAACAAGACAGACATGTCTACTTGCATCATTTCTATTCAACATTGTAGTAAAAGTTCTAGCCAGTGCAATTAGGTAAGAAAAAGAAATAAAAGTCATCTGTGTTACATAGTAAAAATAAAATGACCTCTATATGCACATGATGTGATCTTGCATACAGAAAAATTCTAAAAATTAAATCTAATCATTATAGCTAAAGATTTAGTACTTTGTCAAGATTATAAAAAGATTACTACATAAAAATCTATGGCATTTCTAAGTTCTAGCAATTAATAATCCAAAAATGAAAATTGAAAACAACTCCATAACATCAAAAGGAGTGAAATGCTTAGGATGAACATTAACAAAAAAGAATAAAGTACTTAGGATTAAATTAACAAAAGAAATGCAAGACTTGTACACAGAAAACTATAAAACATCACTAAAAAAAAGACAAGATCTAATAACTCGAGAAACATTTCTTATCCATGGGCCAGAACACTTAATATTATAAAAATGGCAATACTATTTAACTTGATTTACACATTCAATGCAAGTCCTCTTAATCATCACAGATGATTGTGTGTATGTGTGTGTATGTGTAGCAACTGACAAAATTTACATGAAAATTCAAGGGACCCAGAATAATCAAAACAATCTTGAAATAAAAAAAAAGTAGGAAAACTCAAAATTCTCATTTCAAAACTTAACCACAAATCTACAGTTATCAGACATTGGCATAAAGATAGACATAAAGATGCATGGAATAGATTTGAGAATGCACAGATAAACCCTTAACTTAATGTCAAGTGATTTTTCACAAGAGTGCCAAGACAATCTAATGTGAAATGAATTGTCTGCTCAAAAAATAGTGCTGAAGCAACTGGATAGACATATGCAAAAGAATGAATTGGACCCCTACTTTACACAATGTAAACAAATTAAAATGGATTACAGACCTTAATGTAAGGGCTTATACAACTCTAAGAAGAAAACACAGAAGTAAATCTTCGTGATCTTGGAGCTAGAAAATGGTTCCTTTTATTTAAAACCTAAAGTATAAGCAATAAGAAAATAGACAAGTTGGACTGAATTAAAATTAAAAACTTTTGCATGTAAAAGAATACATTAAGAGACTGTTACAATAATTAATAGAATGGGAAAAAAATTGCAAATCACATATGTCATAAGACTTGTACCTGGAATACATAAAGATACAAGTATCTTGTAACTTGTATCTTTATTTACAGGGATCTTATAACTCAGCAACAAACAGACAACCTAAATAAAATACGGGCAACAGTTTTGAACAGACATTTCTCTAATGAAGATACACAAATGACTGATAGCATAGGAAAAGATGCCTCACATCAATAGTCTTCACAAGGAAGACTTCATCCCCGTTTAGGTGACTAGAATCAAAATGACAGGCAGTAGCAAGGATCCCAGCATTAGCAAGGATGCAGAGAAATTAGAACTCATATATATCTAAAAAGTGGTGCATCTGATATGAAAATGGGTTGTGAGTTTGTCAAAATGTTAAACTCAGAATAACTGTTTCTTCCAGCAATGCTACACCTAAATACATACCACTCAAAATGAAAATATCTGCACACAAAAACATGCACATAAATGTTCATCACAGCATTATTCACAATAGCCAAAAAGTACAACCCAAATGTCCATCAACTGAGGAATGAATGAATAAAATGTGGTATAGTCATACAATGGAATATTATTTGACAATAGGAAGTAATGATGCTCTGATAGATGCCATAAGATGGATGACCTTTGAAAATATTATGCTAAGTAAAAAATTCAGTCATGAAATACCACAAATTATATTATTTTATTTTATGTAAGGGCAAGAATAGGCAAATCTGTAGATACAGAAAGTAGATTGGTGGTTGCCTGGGGTGAAGTATGTGGGGCTGTAGTGGGGTAGATAGAAAAAATCAGGAGTGACTGCTAAAGAGCCCAAGGTTTTCTTTTAGGGAGATAAAAATGTTATAAAATTAAATAAAATTGGTTATGTGACTCTGAGACTGTATTAAAAGCTATTTATGTGCACACTTTAAATGGGTAAACTATATGGTATATGAATTCTTTCTCAATCAAACTCTAAAAAACCATGTTTTGATTATTGATCATTCATTTGTCAATATATGATTAAAAAGCAACAATTATTTTCCAGGAATAGTGAAAGAACAATATTATGGGTCATACCCTTAAGGAGCTTGGAGTCTAGTGGGGGGGGTGGGGATCCAAAATAAATACAAATTGACCATTGTGATAAATGTCGAAGAAAGATAAACGTTCCTATGAAAGCACCAGCACTGTTGAATAGAACTTTCTTCTGTGATGAGACACTTTGTATCTGTGCTGTCTACCATACTAGCTGCTAGACACATGTGACTAAAATGCATTTGGAATGTGGCTAGTGCACCTGAGGACCCAATATTTAATTATTTAATACTTGATCTCTTTGCTTATTCCCTTCAGAAAGGTATATCAAAATTTGAGAATTTTCTTATTCAACAAAAGAACACTTTTTTCAAATTTTTAATACAGAGTATTGAAATGGAGTGAGTCAATTTTCTCAATGATATTATATCAAGGAGAAGGACTAAGTCCATAAACCATCCTCTGAGAGATCCAAATTTAGGGAAGCTGACAATGGAACTCACAAAATGTCATGGAAAAGTAAAAGGTTCATGAATGAAATTATTATGAATCAATAAAGAAATGAATGCCAAGAGCTGACCACTTCCATGAATCAGTGAAAAGAACCTGGAAATGAAGTTTCTGAGGTTTAAGTTAGTTTCTATAGAGCCCATCCCAACTCTGCTAGAGGCAACCTGAGGAGGTCTGTTGACTAATTAAATGAGCTTAACCTTATACAGGAATCTTGACCACTGCTGTATAAAACTCTTTTAATTGGCCATGTATGGAATCGTTTGCTCTGGAATATTACTGGAGCAGTTATATGCTATTGGGCCTTAGCCTGATTTACATTTCTTTGAACAGGCCCTGAACAAGTTTTCACTCCAGACAGATTTCTTTTTTCTTTTTTTTCGTTTTTAGAAAAAAAAGAAAGAAACAAAAAGAATAATAATAATTAAAAAAAGAATGAAGGAGAGGAAGAAAGAGGAAGAAGGAGAGAGAACAGGGGTGTTGCTTTGTTGCCCAGGCTAAAATGCAGTCTAAAAATGGATATGCCTATAACTGTGCTTAATATGGAAGACACAAAAAAAATGAGGGAAGAAAATAACAAACAAGCAGCCAACCAATATTTCATTTAAACCTGTAAGTAGGTGTGATGTGGTACTGATAAGAATGTGTGTTTCGTATATTTAAAGTGGAGAGTTCTATAAATGTTAAGTTTACTTGTTCCGGATCTGAGTTCAAGTCCTGGATGTCATTGTTAATTTTCTGTCTCATTGATCTGTCTAATATTGATGTTGAAGTCTTCCACTATTATTGGGAAACTTAATAATAATATATGTGAGTTTAATACTGCCATTTAATGTTAGTTGGCTGTTTTGCCCATTAGTTGATGTAAATTCTTCATTATGTTGATGCTCTTTACTTTTTGGTATTTTTGGTATTTTTTAGAAAGGCTGATACTGGTTGTTCCTTTCTATGTGTAGTGTTTTTTTCAGAAGCTTTTGTAAAGTAGGCCTGGTGGTGATGAAATCTCTGAGTGCTTGCTTGTTTGCAAAAAAATTTATTTTTCCTTCGCTTATGAAGCTTAGTTTGGCTGGATGTGAAATTCTGGGTTGAAAGTTCTTTTCTTCAAGGATGTTGAATATTGGCCCCCACTCTCTTCTGGTTTGTAGGGTTTCTGCTGAGAGATCTGCTGTAAGTCTGATAGGCTTCCCTTTGTGGGTAATCTGACCTTTCTCTCTGGCTGCCCTTAATATTTTCTCCTTCATTTCAACCCTGGTGAATCTGACGATTATGTGCCTTGAGGTTGGTCTTCTTGAGGAATATCTTTGTGGTGTTCTCTGTATTACCTGGAGTTGAATATTGTCCTGCCTTGCTAGGTTGGGAAAGTTTTCTTGGATAATATCCTGAAGCATATTTTCCAGCTTGGATTCATTCTCTTCGTCACATTCAGGTACACCTATCAAATGTAGATTAGGTCTTTTCACATAGTCCCATATTTCTTGAAGACTTTGCTCATTCCTTTTTATCCTTTTTTTCTCTAATCTTGTCTTCTCGTTTTATTTCATTAAGTTGGTCTTCAACCTCTGATATCCTTTCTTCTGCTTGATCAATTTGGCTGTTAAAACTTGTGCATACTTTGCAAAGTGCTTGTGTTGTGTTTTTCAGCTCCATTAATTCACTTATATTCCTCTCTAAATTGTGTATTCTTGTTAACATTTCATCAAACCTTTTTTCAAAGTTCTTAGTTTCTTTGCATTGGGTTAGAACAAGTTCTTTTAAATCACATAAGTTTCTTATTATCCACCTTTTGAAGCCTGCTTCTGTTAATGGAACACACTCATTCTCCATCAGGCCTTGT
The DNA here is from genome assembly GCF_048565385.1 of Saimiri boliviensis. NCBI lineage: Eukaryota > Metazoa > Chordata > Mammalia > Primates > Cebidae > Saimiri > Saimiri boliviensis. The sequence goes on from NC_133463.1 coordinate 74,698,317, forward strand.
TCCGTTGCTGATGAGGGACTGTGATCCTCTATAGAGGGAGAAGCATTCTGATTCTGGGTATTCTAAGCCTTTTTAGGTTGTTTTCTTCCCTTAATTGTAGATTTATTCATCTGTGGTCTTTATAATTACCATCTTTATAATTGAGTTTCTGAGTGGACGTCCTACTTGTTGATTCCCAGCGCTGGAATCTCAGCAACCCACTGCACTGGCTAAAACAGCAGTATTAAGATTGATGGTGCTTTTCTGACTCTGCACCAAGAACCTCTGCACCAAGCCAAAACCACCTCACCGGCCACAAGAGATGCACTGGTGACCTGTGGGTCTCCTCTGCTGGGAATCTCCTGGTGGGTGAGCAACAAAAATTCATCTGAAAGTGTGGCATCCTCTCGTTCTCTGCACTTTCACTGGGAGCTACAATCCCGAGCTGCTAGTGATCAGCCATCTTTGATCTCTCTGAGATTTCTTAACCTTGGTACTGCTGATATTTAGGGTTAGATAATTTTTTGTTGTGGGGGTGCCCTGTGCATTGTAGGACATTAAACAATATCTCTGGTCTCTGCTTAATAAGTGCCAATGCACTACCTGTCATAATAATCAAACTGTCTGATTTGTTCATTTTACAATGTGCACATGTATTGAAATATCACATTGTACTCCGTAAATATATACAATTATTATTTATCAATTAAAAAGAAAAGAAAAGAAAAAATGTTTCCAGATATTATCAAATTTCCTCTGGGGGGCAAAATCACCCTAGTTGATAACCACTGTTCTAGATAGTGCTCCTTCCACAAGGAGAATTGGGGCCAAAATGCCAAATCCTTATAAAGGTCTCCAACTCAGTGTGGGCTGACAAACATATTGACTGAAGAAAAAGAAGAGTGTGGAACACCTAAGAAACAGAGATGTAAGTAACCAATTATAAAACATGTGGAAGTGTCGTAACAGCATGAACAAGCTCACCGTAGAATCACAGAGCTAGGAGTGATTGATTCTGCCTTGAGGGAAAGGTAGGCATAGAAACAGCTTAGCAGGAAATGTGAAATTTGATTTGGACCAAGAAGGCTGAGTGGATAAAGAGGAGAAAGGCACTGTCAGCTAGAGGACAAAAAAAAAAAAAAAATGTATAAGGGAGTGGAGTCTTGTAGATTGTGGGCAGAAAGGTGTAGATACTGGAGAAGGAAAATGGTGGCAAATCATGAAGCCGGGGCCTATTATTATTATTTGCAGTCTTTATTTTAGTTCTTCCTTATGCATAGCTCAAAGTTCATCTCAGGCCTTGTTTATTCAATTATTCCTCATTTCCTAGTGAATGAAAAACATACCAAAACCAGGAGGGACTCTTAAAGTCCATTTTACAAAATCAAGAAGGATCCAGAAAAGATCAATGTGAGAAGGGGGTTTTCTGTTTGAATTTCTGCCAAAGAGCAGAAATAATTTCTCTTTTTACCTCCTTTTTTTTTTCTCTCTTCCTGATCCCTTGAGAAATTCAAACCCTCTTGAGCAAATGCTTTCTAGGGCCTAGGAAAAAGTAATCTTAATTGGCTCTTTCGAATCTATATTTGTGGAAAAGGGTATGAAAGTTCCTCACCCATTTTAAATCTGATGGTATTTTTAATTTGGGTAATTATTTAAGTGAGTTGTTATGAAAGCACGAAAAGATTTTTCTTGCTTATTGGAAAGAATCAAATTTGTAGTTACTTCAATGTAGAAAAAAATAAGGATGGGCTTTGAAAATTGTCAGTCAGTCTGCCTGTAGGCAAAACCTCATTTGAATTGTGAACATAATTCTTTACCTTTTAAGTGAGGACAATGGTAGTTTCACGTGGAGTATCTGTTGTATCAAGTTCTGCACTTTGATGTTTGTAACCTGTGCACTGCATGCCCGTTAACAGTTTGTGAACAGTCCTACATACCTGCACTTTTCTGCATTGTGACATACATAGAAAAAAAACAAGATATGGCTCTTAATGTTTAGAAACCCACAATATTTGATTTTTGGATAATAATGCTGTATACTATATGATTGTGCCCATTTTCTAACAGAAAATAGATCAGATACATTTAAATGTATTTAAAATATTCAACTATATTTAGGGACAGAAAAGAGGCAGTATAGAGTAGGTGTTAAAATAACAGACTTTAAAAGCCAGATTCAGTCTTGGCTTCTCTGCTTATGCAATTTATAACTCATTGCTTAACCTTGTCAAGCCTCAGTGCCCACATTCACAATGTGAGGATTTTAATACTATTTGTCTCATAAGACTATGGTCAGAATAAATTGACATAATCCATGTAATGTGTTTAAATGAACTTGATCTTGTTTATTCACAATACCTAGTACAGCAGTTTCAATTCGACTCACCACTTGGTTAAGCTTACAATAATCCACTGTCATTCCTCAAGATCCATCTGTTCTCTCTACAAACCACAAAAGGGAGTTGAAAGGAGATGTGGTGGGAATGACCATCCCTGCGTCTTCCAAGTCTTTGATGGTGGCACTAATGTCTGCAATTCCTCTAAGAATGCACATTGCTTTTGATTTACAAATGTACTAGGTGGAGGCAGTTCTAATGGCTTCCACTTGGCCTATTCTACCATAATAGCCCTCACTCCACAGTTCAGGGAACCAGTGTTGGAATTATATGACTTACTATTTCTATTCCAACTGTGCCTCTAAAACTAGTGAAACAACCAGAGGATGAGTTTGGGGACTCACTGCATCCACTGTGAGTCAGATCTGAGCTTAAACTCCATTGATCATCTGACGTACATCCTCTCAATACTACTCTGACTGGAGGGTCACAAAGATGTTTTGGGTTTTCTGGAATAAGCACCAGTACAGAGCCACTGTCCAGTGGTCCCTGAAAAGTCTGATGGTTTTTTCCCAATGCACAGTTACCCTGGAAGAAGGCTGTAGACTTCTTTGGGGAAGGCTGGGGAAAACACTAACAGTATACATTTTTGATAGTGTACCTGGGTTCTTTTCCCAGGCCACCTTCCATTCAAGGGGTTCTGGGTCTGCAAAGTGCCTCAAGTCTGGAAATTAATTCAGGGGGCATGACTCCATTTTTTACTATTCAAATTAGATTCTTGTTCACTTTTGCTAAAATTTCTGCTTATATGTATCAGGTAAGAACCTAGTAGGCTTTCTATCTATTTCACTTCTAAGAATACCATGATTAACCAGCTGATGCCCCAGGTCTAAATGAATCAGACTCCTCCTATTGCTGCTTTGACTCTGTTGTCCATTATAGAAACAATACTCACCTCGTCTTTGGCAATTGGGGGCTATCGTTTAGCTGCTACCACCCCAAGATAAGATTGTTCCCATTGCATTTGGCTTTTCCAATCCAATGGCTATGATTCCCATGGAAACACCTGGCCTTCAAAGAATGATTGGTGTGTTCTTCAAGGATGCTGGGGTTCTCTGTACAAATTTATTTTGCAAAGTATTGGTGAAAGGTATGTTTTTTGGCCTCTCCTAGTGTAGGTATTTATTAAATGACGAATCTCCTCTAACATTCCAGTCTCTTTAAGCCTTTGAATCCCTTCCTTAATATTAAGCCAAAGGAGGCCAGGCATTTCTAATTTGCTTATGGTGGGACATCTTTCGATTCATGTTTTAGCCAACCAACCAACCAAACTGCTAGAGGCCTTTCTAACTTCATGAGCTGCAACATTAGATTAAGACTCTCTGCTTAGTGAGCCCACATCAATATTTTCAACCTGATTCAACTTTCTATTCTTTCCATAATTATCTCACACCCTTAATACCCATTCCCACACATGTTCCCTGAATTTTTGCTTATGTAAATTAGATAGCTCAAGTAGTTCTTTTGGACTTTGTACCTTACCTTTGGGGGTCTGCTGGGATTTGAACCTAGTTACAAGTCTAGAAGCAAAGACAGGTACTGGGAGTGAGTCCAGGGGAAAATCAGCATGTCTTGCATGGTAAGTACTTCAGGTGTGGCTATAACTATGAAAATTTTCTTAAGCAATGCAGGTTTCATTTCCTAAAATGGAGGTGAAAAGGCCAATACCACTGTAGGTGGGGAAGGACTATCCACCAGATCTGGGGAATGCCACTGCTGTGTCAAAGAAGACTCATCAGAATTGAGGAGCTAAATGCTCCCAGCTTTATCAGTGTCTTCGCACATGTCCTCCTCCTAACTTACGTTATCCCATTCTTTCTCAGTTAATGCCCTTGCTTTAACAGCAGACACCTCGTGAGGCTGAAAGCTCAACCTTGCATTTTCAACCTCATCCAATTGCGGAATGAGATTCTGTGTTTCATTTTCTGCAATTTCAGCTCTGCAGCTACAGTAGATAAGGGTTTTCCTCAGGACACATCTAGAAGCTCTAAGGTTATTTGTGCAGTGCTTGAGCTGGAAATTTGAATCCCTGAACTCCCTTTTGTCTTTCATCACTTTGTCCAGCAATATTAGAAACAACAACCAACATCACTGTATTTTTGTTTTTCAGAAATGTTCAAAAGCATCATATACAGAGTCATTGCCTTCTCACTTCTTAAAAGTGATTAATTAGGGATATGCAGATAATTTTGCATTTCTATAAACAGTTTACTCCACAAACTATCAGTTCTGTTATAAATAGCCATTTGCGTCTTTAATGAGTTTAGAACGACAATCCTGGAAACTTCAGGACCTATTCTGAAAATTCTCATCCTTAAAAGTTTGTTCAATTCAGTTTGATGTGGTTGTGGGTTTGTCATAGATGGCTTTTTTTAAAGATATATTCTTTTGATGTTTAGTTTCCTGAGGGTTTTCATTATGAAAGGATGTTGGGTTTTATTGAAGGCTTTCTTTATGTCCATTGAAATGATCATATGATTTTTGCTTTTACTTCTGTTTATGTGGTGAGTCACATTTATTGATTTGTGTTATGTTGAACCAACCTTATAATCAAGGATGAAGTCAACTTAATCATTGTAAATTAACTTTTTGATGTGCTGTTGGATTCAGTTTGCTAGTACTTTGTTGAAGTTTTTTTATGTCTTTATTCATAAGGAATATTGACTTTTAGTTTTCTTTTTTTGTTGTGTCTTTGCTAGGTTTTGGCATTAGAGTGATTCTGGCTACATAGAATGAGATAGGAATGAGTCCCATCTCCTCTATTTTTTGAAATAATTTCAGTATAACTGGTACTAGTTCTTTGCACATCTGGTAGAATTTGACTGTGAATCCATCTGGTCTAAAACTTTTTTGTTGGCAGTTTATTACTTATTCAATTTCAGAACTTGATATTGGTCTGTTCACAATTTCAGTTTCTTCCTGAGTCAATCTTGGGAGCTCATGTGTTTCCAATAATGTATCAATTTCCTCTACATTTTCTAGTTTGTGTGGATAGAGGTGTTCATAATAGTCTCAGAGAAACTTTTGTTTGGTTGGTTATAATTTCACCCTTGTTGTTTTTGATTTTTCTTATTGAATCTTCTCTTTTTCTTTGCTAATCTAGATAGAATTCATTAATCTTGTATATGCTTTCAAAAATCAAACTTTTGGTTTCATTGATTCTTTGTATGGGTTTTTGGTCTCAATTTCATTCAGCTCTGCTCCGATTTTAATTATTTATTTAATTTTGCTATCTTCAGGTTAGTTTGTTCTTGTTTTCCTAGTTCCTCTAAGTGTAATGTTAGGTCATTAATTTGAGATCTTTCCAACTTTTTCAGATAGGCATTTAGTTGTACAAATTTGACTCTTGCTTTCATGCTATAAACTTGCTCTTTGCTTTAGCACTTGATTCTTTTGTTTGGTGCTATAAACTTGACTATTTTTGCTTTATCCCAAAAATTTTGGAATGTCATATCTCTGTTTCAATTATTTCAAAAAAATTCCTTGATTTTTGCTTTAATTGTATTGTTTACCTAAAAGTCATGTGGAAGAAAGTTCTTTTTTTCCATGTAAATATGTGGTTTTTAGAACTGTTCTTGGTGTTAATTTCTATTTTTACTCCACTATGTTCTGAGAATAAGATTGGTATGATTTAGATTTTTGTAATTTATTGAGATTTGCTTTATGGCTGCATATGTGGTCAATCTTGGACTATATTATGTGTACACATTGGAAGAATGCATAATCTGTAGTTCATGAGTGTAGTAGTCTGCAGAAGTTTATTAGGAACAACTGGTCAAGTGTCGAGTTTAAGTTCAGAATATCTTTGTTTTCTGACTGAGTAATCTGTCTAAAGCTCAGTGAGATTCTGAGATACACCACTGTTACTGTGTGTCTCTATGTTTTCATAGGTCTAGAAGTACTTGTCTTATAAATATGGGTGTTCCAATCTAAACTGTATATGTATTTAGGATAGTGAAGCCTTCTGAATTAAACCCTTTATCATCACATAATGTCCTTCTTTGTCCCTTTTTACTGAAGTTGGTTTATAGTCTGTTTTATCTGACATAAGAATAGCAACCTCTGCTCTTTTTTGTTTTCCATTTCTGTGGTAGATCTTTCTCCAACTCTTTGCTTTGAGCCTATGGGTAACATTACATGTGAGATGAGTCTCTTGAAGACAGTGCACAGGTGTCTTTTTATTTTTTAATCTGACCTGCCACTCTGTACCTTTTAAGTTGAACATTTAGACCATTTACATTCCAGGTTAATATTGACATATCAGATTTTGATCCTATCATAAAGTTACTAGCTGGTTGCTTTGTACCTTTCATTATGTGGTTGCTTTATAGTTTGTGGGCTATGTATGTAAGTGCATTTTTGTGGCAACAGCTATTTTTCTTTCATTTCCATGTTTAAAACTCCTCAAGGATCTCTTCCAAGACTGCTCTAGTTCTAATAAATTACCTTAGTTCTAGTTGTCTGGAAAATATTTTATTTATCTTGCTTATGAAGCTTAATTTGGCAGGACATGATATTCTTGGTTGGATTTTTTTTCTTTAAGAATGCTGAAAATAGGGCCCCAATATCTCCAGGCTTATAAGAAACCCACTGTTAGCCTTATGAGATTCTGTTTGTGTGTGATCTGACCTGTTTTTCTAGTTGCCTTTAAGATTTTTCTTTATTGTTGACCTTGAATAGTCAGGTGACTATATCCTTCATGATATTTATTTTGTATAGTATCTCACAGATGTTCTCTGGATTACTTGTATCCGATGTCTACTTATCTGACAAATTTTCTTGAATTGTTTCCTCAAATATGTTTTCCTGATTGTTTACTCATTTTCCTTCTTTCTTAGGAATGGCAATAATTTGTAGGTTTAGTTACTTTACATAATCCTATATTTCTTAAATATTGTTTATTTTATCAAATTATCTTTTCTTTGTTTTTGTCTGAGTGGGTTAGCTCAAAGGAACAGTGGTCAAATGAAAAATTCTTTCTTCTGTTTAGTCCAATCTATAGATAGAGGTTTCTGTTGTGTTCTGAAATTCACTTCAGAAGTGATTGCTTTCTTTTTAAGGTGTTTATCTCTTCCTTCATTTTTCGGGTTGTTTTACAAGTTTCTTTGTGTTGAAACTTTTCAACCTCATGTTGGATATCATTGAGCTTTCTTGTAATTTGTGCTTTTAATTCTTATTTATTGTGACTGAGTTTCCATCTTCATTAGGAACCATTGCTGGAGAGCTAGTATAAGTCTTTGGTGGTGTAACTATATTCAGATTTATCATGGTGCCAGAATTCTTGCTAATTCCTTCTCATCTGGAAATGCTGGTATTCCTAATTTTTAAAATTGCTTTTGTGTAGGTAGGATTTTTTTTCTTTCTTTTCCTATAATGGTATTGTGCTTTTTTTCTTTCCTTTCTTCCCTCCCTAGAAATGTGACTGTATAGAGTGCTTGGTAGGGTCTTTTGACTTTGCTTCTATAGTCCTATGAACTTCTTTCAATAGATTTTACACTGTGCTACACAGTTCAATCTACAAGTTGGTAGATAAAATTTATAGGGAAGAGCTGGCAAGCACAGTTTGGAATATAGTTGATCCTTGTTTACTGACAGAAACTCTCTGCTTCTTCTTGCAATGAGCTGATTCATGGAATGCACAGTGGCCTGAGTTCCTTCTCAGCCCCAGGGTGGCAGGAGCCACAGTGGATAGAGCCAGACAAAGCAGGTCTTTTTGCAAGTCCCCCAGTGGCTGGCACACAAGCACCAGTGCCAAGGGAGCATTCATTGTGTGGCCACCAATTACCCAGGGGTGTCTCTATGCATGGAGCTGGAAAACATTCTCAGCCCCAAGTTTTCTATTTGGGTATGGGCTTGGCCTAAACCAGTCCAGAACAATGGGTGATTTAGATGCCTGAGTATAGAGCAGGGAGGCACCTCCCACCCCTGCCCCAAGATCTCTACACAAGAGGATTGGGCAATTCAGGCTGCTGAACCAGTCAAGCAAGTATTTTGAATGCTTGGAGATCTGTTACAGCTGAGAGGCCTCTCTGCCCCTACACCAGGATATTTGCAAAGGAAGCCTGGAGTGGCTCAAGCTGCTGATCTGGACAAGCTGGTGCTCTGAATGCCTGGAGATCTGCCTGGGCATGGAGATGAGAAGCCCTCACTGCACTATAACCTATGTCTGGGAAAGTTGGGATACCTCAGGCTACTGAACCAGATGAGGGAGTGCTCTGAATTCTTGCAGATCTCACTGGAGGTGAAGAAGAAATGGCCTCCCTGCACTAGGATCATCACACAGGAAGGGTTGGATGGGTCAGGATGCTGATCTAGGTGAGAAAGTGCCCAAATATCTGAAGATCTGCTTGGCCATAAAGTGGAGACACCCCCATCCCCCCTGACATCAAGATCTCTCCAAGGAAGAGGTGGGGTGTCTCAGGCTGCTGAACCAGGCAGGCAGGCACTCTGAATGCTTGGGATCTGCTTAAGCATGTAGCAGAGAGGTCCTCTTACCCCTGCACCAGGATCTCTGCACAGGAATGGTGGGGCAGCTCAAGCTGATGATTCAAGTGAGCTGGTGCTCCAAGTGCCTGAAGATTTGCTTGGCCATGGAATGGAAAGGTCCTCCCTGCACCACAATCTATGTCTAGGAAGTGTGGGGCTTCTCAGGCTGATAGACCAGGCAAACGGGTGCTCTAAATGCCTGGATTTCCACCTGAGAGTGAAAAGGTGGACCAGAGAGGGCCCTGCTACACCCTGATCTCAGGGAAGAAGAGTGGGGCACCCAGCCATGGTACTCACAGATAGGTTTCAAGTCATCAAACTGCCCCAGGCTTTAAGTTTCTCTGTTAAGGAGAAACTGCAGCTGTAGCAGCTCTCTTCTCATTCCAGGCTTGCAACAAGGTAGAACACAACATTAGCATCTACTGCTGAGGTGTTTTCCACCGTTCTGGCTGTCTAGGCCCCCACCCTACTCCAGAGCTGGTGCTCCAATCTCTGGCCCAAGACTAAAATGCCTGCATGGCCACACCACCAAGTGGTCAAGAATGGCTGACTTTATACCTGGATTAAAAATGGTACCCTGCTCTATTTCCAGATCTGGGGAAATTGCCAGATCTGAGAAAAGCAATGTCTTCGGCTTTTCCCATGGTCTTTTCTTAACAGCATCTCCAAGCCTCTCCCTAAGTTAGCTCTGGGGCTTCGGAGAAAAAAAGTTCTCTCCCTCTGCCTGGCTTTCTTAGATTCCCAGAAGAAATGTGAGCCACAGAGGGAGGCTCTCTACTTCTCTCATGTATAGGAGATTCACTCACTTTTACCATCCTGATGCCATCATGAAAGTTGTTTGCTGGCATTCTCCTTGCCAGGATCTGGAGTGTCCTTCATGTTTCTGGGGGGTTCCCATTTTCCTTCTTGAATTAAAGCTAACAGAGTTAATCTTTATGCATGATCTTGCTATTTCCAAGTGGCTGATGCACTTAGAAATACCGAATCTATTAGCCTGAAACAACAAAAAACACTTTCTAACATATTGTTTATCTCTGCACATTGTCCTTGCCTGAGCTAATACGTGTTTGTGTTGTTTACATCAGTTGGTGTTGGGGTTTCAGTTTATTTGTATCCAAAAGAGCTCTAAATGATGTTGATGGGATTTTTACATAGACTTTGATGACGCTCAGATTGTGGCATCCTTAGATATTCTTGGTCTAGGAAGCTGGATGGCTGTGCAGAATGGATAGGGTAAGTTGTACTTGTAGCTAGCTGTCTCATATGTCATTTACTAATAAGTACCACTGTCTTTGATACAGAACAGCTTTCATGAGTCAAGGTGACTTAACCACAGCAGTATTTTTTAAATTGTACTTTAGGTTCTGGGGTACATGTGCAGATCATGCAGGATTGTTGTATAGGTACACACATGGCAATGTGGTTTGCTGCCTCCATCCCCCTGCCACCTACATCTGGCATTTCTCCTCATGTTATCCCTCCCTGACCCCCCAACCCCCTGCTGTCCCTCTGTTGCCACCCCCAACAGACCCCAGTGTGTGATGCTTCCCTCCCTGTGTTCATGTGTTCTCATTGTTCAACACCCGCCTATGAGTGAGAACATGCAGTGTTTGATCTTTCATTCTTGTGTCAGTTTGCGGAGAATGATGGTTTCCAGATTAATTCACGTGCCTCCAAAGAACACAAACTCATCATTTTTAATGGCTGCATAGTATTCCATGGTGTATATGTGCCACATTTTCTTTGTCCAGTCTATCATTGAAGGGCATTTGGGTTGGTTCCAGGTCTTTGCTATTATAAACAGTGCTGCTATGAACATACATGTGCATGTGTCTTTATAATAGAATGATTTATAATCCTTTGGGTATATAGCCAGTAATGGGATTGGTGGGTCAAATGGAATTTCTATTTCTAGGTCCTTGAGGAAACACCACACTGTCTTCCACAATGGTTGAACTAATTTACATTCCCACCAACAGTGTAAAAGTCTTCCTATTTCTCCACATCCTATCCAGCATCTGTTGTCTCTAGATTTTTTAATGATCACCATTTTAACTGGTGTGAGGTGGTATCTCAATGGGGTTTTGATTTGCATTTCTCTAATAATCAGTGATTATGAGCATTTTTTCATGTTTCTTTGGCCTCATATATGTCTTCTTTTGAAAAGTGTCTGTTCATATCGTTCTGCAACTTTCGGATGGTTTTGTTTGTTTGTTTGTTTTCTTGTAAATCTGTTTTAGTTCTTTGTAGATTCTGGATATTAGCCCTTTGTCAGATGGATAGATTGCAAAAATATTTTCCAATTCTTTTGGTTGCCAGTTCACTTTTATGATTGTTTCTTTTGCTGTACAGAAGCTCTGGAGTTTAATTAGGTCCCATTTGTCTATTTTGGCTTTTGTTGCCAATGGTTTTGGTGTTTTAGTCATGAAGTCCTTGCCTATGCCTATGTCCTGCATGGTTTTGTCTAGGTTTTCTTGTAGGGTTCTTATGGTGTTAGGTCTTATGTTTAAGTCTTTAATCCATCTGGAGTTAATTTTAGTGTAAGGTGTAAGGAAGGGGTCCAGTTTCTGCTTTCTTTGCACTGCTAGACAGTTTTTCCAACACCATTTATTAAAAAGGAAATCCTTTCCCCATTGCTTGTTTTTGTCAGGTTTGTCAAAGATCAGATGGTTGTAGACATGTGGCATTGCCTCCAGGGCCTCTGTTCTGTTCCATTGGTCTATATTTCTGTTTTGATACTAGTACCATGCTGTTTTGATTACTGTAGCCTTGTAGTATAGTTTGAAATCAGATAGCATGATGCCTCTAGCTTTGTTCTTTTTGCTTAGGATTGTCTCAGCTATGTGGGCTCTCTTTTGGTTCCATATGAAGTTTAAGGTGGTTTTTATCAGTTCAGTTAAGAAGGTCATTGGTAGGTTGATGGGGATAATGTTGAATCTATAAATTACTTTGGGCAGTATGGCCATTTTCACAATATTGATTCTTCCTAACCATGAGCATGGAATGTTTTTCCATCTGTTTGTTTGTGTCCTCTCTTGTTTCCTTGAGCAGTGGTTTGTAGTTCACCTTCAAGAGGTCCTTCACATACTTTGTTAATTGTATTCCTAGGTATTTTATTCTCTTTGTAGCAGTTGTAAATGGGAGTTTGCTCATGATTTGGCTCTCAGTCTGTTATTGGCATATAGAAATGCTTGTGATTTCTGCACATTGCTTTTGTATCCTGATACTTTGCTAAAGTTGCTTATCAGTTTAAGGAGATTTTGGGCTGAGATGATAGGGTCTTCTAAATATACAATCATGCTGTCTGCAAATAGAGACAATTTGACTTCCTCTTTTCCTAATTGAATGTGCTTTATTTATTTATTTATTTATTTATTTATTTATTTATTGTATTCTTTTTTTTTTTTTATTGCATTTTAGGTTTTGGGGTACATGTGATGAACATGCAAGATTGTTGCATAGGTACACACATGGCAGTGTGCTTTGCTGCCTTCCGTCCCCTCACCTGTATCTGTCATTTCTCCCCATGCTATCTCTTCCCACCTCCCCACCCCCCGCCCCTCCCCCATTTTCCCCCCAACAGACCCCAGTGTGTAGTGCTCCCCTCCCTGTGTCCATGTGTTCTCATTGTTCAACACCCACCTATGAGCGAGAATATACGGTGTTTGATTTTCTGCTCTTGTGTCAGTTTGCTGAGAATGATGGTTTCCAGGTTCATCCATGTCCCTATAAAGGACGTGAACTCATCGTTTTTGATGGCTGCATAATATTCCATGGTGTATATGTACCACATTTTCCCTATCCAGTCTATCATCGTTGGGCATTTGGGTTGGTTCCAGGTCTTTGCTATTGTAAACAGTGCTGCAATGAACATTCGTGTGCACGTGTCCTTGTAGTAGAATGATTTATAATCCTTTGGGTATATACCCAGTAATGGGATTGCTGGGTCAAATGGGATTTCTATTTTTAGGTCCTTGAGGAATCGCCACACTGTCTTCCACAATGGTTGAATTAATTTACATTCCCACCAACAGTGTAAAAGTGTTCCTATTTCTCCACATCCTCTCCAGCATCTGTTGTTTCCCGATTTTTTAATGATCGCCATTCTAACTGGTGTGAGATGGTATCTCAATGTGGTTTTGATTTGCATTTCTCTGATGACCAGTGATGATGAGCATTTTTTCATATGTTTGTTGGCCTCCTGTATGTCTTCTTTTGTAAAGTATCTGTTCATATCCTTTGCCCATTTTTGAATGGGCTTGTTTGTTTTTTTCTTGTAGATCTGCTTTAGTTCTTTGTAAATTCTGGATATCAGCCCCTTGTCAGATGGGTAGACTGCAAAAATTTTTTCCCATTCTGTTGGTTGCCGATTCACTCTACTGACTGTTTCTTTTGCCGTGCAGAAGCTGTGGAGTTTGATTAGGTCCCATTTGTCTATTTTGGCTTTTGTTGCCATTGCTTTTGGCGTTTTGGTCATGAAGTCCTTGCCTACACCTATGTCCTGAATAGTTTTGCCTAGATTTTCTTCTAAGGTTTTTATGGTATTAGGTCTGATGTTTAAGTCTTTAATCCATCTGGAGTTAATTTTGGTGTAAGGTGTCAGGAAGGGGTCCTGTTTCTGCTTTCTGCACATGGCTAGCCAGTTTTCCCAACACCATTTATTAAACAGGGAGTCCTTTCCCCATTGCTTGTTTTTGTCAGGTTTGTCGAAGATCAGATGGTTGTGGGTGTGTTGTATTTCCTGTGAGGCCTCTGTTCTGTTCCATTGGTCTATATCTCTGTTTTGGTACCAGTACCATGCTGTTTTGATTACTGTAGCCTTGTAGTATAGTTTGAAGTCCGGTAGTGTGATGCCTCCCGCTTTGTTCTTTTTGCTTAGAATTGACTTGGCTATGCGGGCTCTCTTTTGGTTCCATATGAAGTTTAAGGTGTTTTTTTCCAGTTCTGTGAAGAAGGTCATTGGTAGCTTGATGGGAATAGCGTTGAATCTGTAAATTACTTTGGGCAGTATGGCCATTTTCACGATGTTGATTCTTCCTAACCATGAACATGGAATGTTTCTCCATCTGTTTGTATCCTCTCTTATTTCGTTGAGCAGTGGCTTGTAGTTCTCCTTGAAGAGGTCCTTTACGTTCCTTGTTAGTTGTATTCCTAGGTACTTTATTCTCTTTGTAGCAATTGTGAATGGCAGTTCGTTCTTGATTTGGCTCTCTTGGAGTCTATTACTGGTGTATAGGAATGCTTGTGATTTTTGCACGTTGATTTTGTATCCTGAGACTTTGCTGAAGTTGTTTATCAGTTTCAGGAGATTTTGGGCTGAGATGATGGGGTCTTCCAGATATACAATCATGTCATCTGCAAATAGAGACAATTTGATTTCCTCCTTTCCAATTTGGATACCCTTTATTTCTTTTTCTTGCCTGATTGCTCTGGCTAGAACTTCCAGTACTATATTGAATAGGAGTGGTGAGAGAGGGCATCCTTGTCTAGTGCCAGATTTCAAAGGGAATGCTTCCAGTTTTTGCCCATTCAGTATGATATTGGCTGTTGGTTTGTCGTAAATAGCTTTTATTGTTTTGAGATACGTTCCGTCAATACCTAGTTTATTGAGGGTTTTTAGCATAAAGGGTTGTTGAATTTTGTCAAAAGCCTTCTCTGCATCAATCGAGATAATCATGTGGTTTTTGTCTTTGGTTCTGTTTATGTGGTGAATTAAGTTTATGGACTTGCGTATGTTGAACCAGCCTTGCATCCCCGGGATGAATCCTACTTGATCATGGTGGATGAGCTTTTTGATATGCTGTTGCAATCGGTTTGCCAGTATTTTATTGAAGATTTTTGCATCTATGTTCATCATGGATATTGGCCTGAAATTTTCTTTTCTTGTTGAGTCTCTGCCGGGTTTTGGTATCAGGATGATGTTTGTCTCGTAAAATGATTTGGGAAGGATTCCCTCTTTTTGGATTGTCTGGAATAGTTTCAGAAGGAATGGTATCAGCTCCTCTTTGTATGTCTGGTAGAATTCAGCTGTGAACCCATCTGGACCTGGGCTTTTTTTGGGTGGTAGGCTCTTTATTGCTGCCTCGACTTCAGACCATGTTATTGGTCTATTCAGGGTTTCGGCTTCTTCCAGGTTTAGGCTTGGGAGGATGCAGGTGTCCAGGAATTTATCCATTTCTTCCAGGTTTACTAGTTTATGTGCATAGAGTTGTTTGTAATAATCTCTGATGATGGTTTGGATTTCTGTGGAATCTGTGGTGATATCCCCTTTATCGTTTTTTATTGCATCAATTTGGTTATTCTCTCTTTTCTTTTTTATTAATCTGGCTAGTGGTCTGTCTATTTTGTTGATCTTTTCAAAAAACCAGCTCCTGGATTTATTGATTTTTTGAAGAGTTTTTTGTGTCTCTATTTCCTTCAGTTCTGCTCTGATCTTAGTTATTTCCTGTCTTCTGCTAGGTTTTGAGTTTTTTTGATCTTGCTCCTCTAGCTCTTTCAATTTTGATGATAGGGTGTCAATTTTAGATCTCTCCTTTCTTCTCATGTGGGCACTCATTGCTATATATTTTCCTCTAGAGACTGCTTTAAATGTGTCCCAGAGATTCTGGTATGTTGTGTCTTCGTTCTCATTGGTTTCGAAGAACATCTTTATTTCTGCCTTCATTTCATTGTTTATCCAGTCAACATTCAAGAGCAAGTTGTTCAGTTTCCATGAAGCTGTGCGGTTCTGAGTTAGTTTCTGCATTCTGAGTTCTAACTCGATTGCACTGTGGTCTGAGAGACTGTTTGTTATGATTTCTGTTCTTTTGCATTTGCTGAGGAGTGATTTATTGCCAATTATGTGGTCAATTTTAGAGTAGGTGTGATGTGGTGCTGAGAAGAATGTATATTCTGTGGATTTGGGGTGGAGAGTTCTGTAAATGTCTATTAGGTTTGCTCGTTCCAGGTCTGTGTTCAGGTCCTGGATATCCTTGTTGATTTTCTGTCTGGTTGATCTGTCTAATATTGACAATGGGGTGTTAAAGTCTCCCACTATTATTGTGTGGGAGTCTAAGTCTCTTTGTAAGTCATTAAGAACTTGCCTTATGTATCTGGGTGCTCCTGTATTGGGTGCATATATATTTAGGATCGTTAGCTCTTCTTGTTGCAGTGATCCTTTTACCATTATGTAATGTCCTTCTTTGTCTCTTTTGATCTTTGTTGCTTTAAAGTCTATTTTATCAGAGATGAGAATTGCAACTCCTGCCTTTTTTTGCTCTCCATTTGCTTGGTAGATCTTCCTCCATCCCTTTATTTTGAGCCTTTGTGTATCCTTGCATGTAAGATGGGTTTCCTGGATACAGCACACTGATGGGTTTTGGCTTTTTATCCAATTTGCCAGTCTGTGTCTTTTGATTGGGGCATTTAGTCCATTGACATTTAGGGATAGTATTGTTATGTGTGAATTTGATGCTGTCATTTTGATGCTACCTGGCTGTTTTGTTGGTTAGTTGATGCAGATTCTTGATTGTGTTGCTGCTTTTTTACCATTTGGTGTGTTTTTGGAGTGGCTGGTACTGGTTGTTCCTTTATATGTGTAGAGCCTCTTTCAGGAGTTCTTGTAGAGCAGGTTTGGTGGTGATGAAATCTCTGAGTGCTTGCTTGTTCACAAAGGATTTTATTTTTCCTTCACTTATGAAGCTGAGTTTGGCTGGATAGGAGATTCTGGGTTGAAAGTTCTTTTCTTTAAGGATGTTGAATATTGGCCCCCAGTCTCTTCTGGCTTGTAGGGTTTCTGCTGAGAGATCTGCTGTGAGTCTAATGGGCTTCCCTTTGTGGGTAACCCGACCTTTCTCTCTGGCTGCCCTTAGAATTTT
Organism: Saimiri boliviensis; assembly: GCF_048565385.1. Classification (NCBI taxonomy): domain Eukaryota; kingdom Metazoa; phylum Chordata; class Mammalia; order Primates; family Cebidae; genus Saimiri; species Saimiri boliviensis. Next base: position 74,715,034 of record NC_133463.1, read on the forward strand.
CTCTTTCATTTCAACCCTGGTGAATCTGACGATTATGTGCCTTGGGGTTGCTCTTCTTGAGGAATATCTCTGTGGTGTTCTCTGTATTTCCTGGATTTGAATATTGGTCTGCCTTGCTAGGTTGGGGAAGTTTTCCTGGATAATATCCTGAAGAGTATTTTCCAGCTTGGATTCATTCTTTTCATCACATTCAGGTACACCTATCAGACGTAGATTAGGTCTTTTCACATAGTCCCACATTTCTTGAAGATTTTGTTCATTCCTTTTTGCGCTTTTTTCTCTGTTCTTGCCTTCTCTTTTTATTTCATTGAGTTGGTCTTTGACCTCTGATATCCTTTCTTCTGCTTGGTCAATTCGGCTGTTGAAGCTTGTGCATGCTTCACGAAGTTCTCGTGTTGCGTTTTTCAGCTCCATCAATTCACTTATTCTCCTCTCTATGCTGTCCATTCTCGTCAGCAGTTCGTCCAATCTTTTTTCAAGGTTCCTATTTTCTTTGCGATGGGTTAGAACATGTTCTTTTAGCTCATTGTAGTTTCTTACTACCCATCTTCTGAAGTCTGATTCTGTCATTTCATCACCCTCCTTCTCCATCCGGTCTGGTTCCCTTGCTGGTGAGGAGTTGTGATCACTTTTAGGAGGAGAGGTGTTCTGGTTTCGGGAGTTTTCATCCTTTTTACACTGGTTTCTACCCATTTTTGTGGGTTTATCCACCTGTTGTCTGTGTCTGTCCCAGGGAGTTGGAGCTTTATGAGTTTCCGTTGCACTACTGCCTTTTTTGATTTTTTTTTTTTTTTCAGGTCGGACCCGCCCAGCTAGCAGCACGCCTAGCCTCTGCCTGCCCGCAGGGGCTTTGCTGAGCTGCTGTGGGCTCCGCCCAGCTGCCCTGAGCTCTTCCCTGTAGTCCTTTTTATATGGGCGTAGTTAGAACTGTCTGGGCAATGGTGGCCCCGCCTCTGTTATGGCGGACTCTCTCTGTTGTGGCAGGTTGCCTCGGCAACGGCGGGTTGCCTCGGCAACGGCAGCCTGCCTCCGTAGTGGTGGAGAGTCTCAGTAATGGCGGAAGCCCCTCCCCCACGGAGCAGGACCGTCCCGGTTCAGCTGTGCTTGGTTTGAAGGGCTCAACCCAGAGGGTTTCCAATTACTGTTTTTGTTTTCGTTGTTGTTGGGGGTGGAGGGGTGGGACCAACCGAGCCTGATCACCTGGCTCCCTGACTCAGAGTCTTTTCTTTTAAGTTGAACGACCCTGCGTTCCGGTCGCTTGTTGAAAAGGCGCCGGGATCTCCCGTGCTGCGACTCACGGAGTCGGCTCGAACCGCGGCGCCGGCTCCTGGCGGATTTTTTGCCTAGGAATCTCCTGGCCTGACTCGCTATTTCAGATGAATGGGCTATTCTGCCGTCTCAAGGCTCTGCTCGCCAGCTAAGAGGGCTCCCAGACCAGTGGCTTTTTTACGGAGAACCGCAGCAACAGGGAGTGGTCACAGCAGCCGCGCGGGCGGAATCAGCCCCGCGGGGGCCAAAACAGCCGCACCGGCTGGGACTGCGACGCTGGCGACCCCTCTGCCTGGGTATCTCCTGGTCTGTGGGCAATAAGAGTTCGTCTGGAAATGCGGCGTCCACTCACCCTCTGCACTTTCACTGGGAGCTGAAGTCCTGAGCTGTTCTTAGGCGGCCATCTTGAAAGTCCCCCTGTATTTATTTATTTTTCTTATCTAATTGCTCTGGCTAGAACTTCCAATACTATATTGAATAGGAGTGGTGAGAGAGGGCATCCTTGTGTAGTGCTGGATGTCAAAGGGAGTGCTTCCAGTTTTTGCCCATTTAGTATGATATTGGCTGTGGGTTTGTCATAAATAACTTTTATTGTTTTGAGATATGTTCCTTCGATATCTGGTTTATTGAGAGTTTTTAGCATAAAGGGCTGTTGAATTTTGTCAAAGGACTTCTCTGCATCTATTGAGATAATCATGTGGTTTTTGTCTTTGGTTCTGTTTATATGATGGATTACATTTATAGACTTGTGTATGTTGAACCAGCCTTGCATCCCTGGGATGAAGCCTACTTGATCGTGACGGATAAGCTTTTTGATGTGCTGTTGCAGTCAGTTTGCCAGTATTTTATTGAAGATTTTTGCATTTATGTTCATCATGGATATTGGCCTGACATTTTCTTTTTTTGTTGAGTCTCTGCTGGAATTTGGTATCAGGATGATGTTGGTCTCATAAAATGATTTGGGAAGAATTCCCTCTTTTCGGATTGTTTGGAATAGTTTCAGAAGGAGTGGTACCAGCTTCTCTTTGTATGTCTGGTAGAATTTGGCTGTGATCCCATCTGGACCTGGACTTTTTTGGTTGGTAGGCTATTAATTGCTGCCTCAACTTCAGCCCTTGTTGTTGGTCTATTCAGGGTTTCAACTTCTTCCTGCTTTAGGCTTGGAAGGATTCAAGTGTCCAGGAATTTATCCATTTCTTCCAGGTGTACTGGTTTATGTGCATAGAGTTGTTTGTAGTAATCTCTGATGGTGGTTTGTATTTCTGTGGAATCTGGTGATATCCCCCTTATCTTTTTTTATTGCATCTACTTGATTCTTCTTCCTTTTCTTTTTTGTTATTCTGGCTAGTGGTCTGTCTATTTCGTTGATCTTTTCAAAAATCAGCTCCTGGATTTATTGATGAAGGGTTTTTTTTGTGTGTCTCTATCTCCTTCAGTTCTACTCTGATCTTCGTTATTTCTTGTTTACTGCTAGCTTTTGTGTTTTTTTTTTTTTTTTTATCGTTCTCCCCTAGCTCTTTCAATTTTGATGATAGAGTGTTTATTTTAGATCTTTCCTTGCTTCTCATGTGGGCATTTATTGCTATAAGTTCCCTTTAGACACTGCTTTTAATGTGTCCCAGATATTCTGGTTTGTTGTGTCTTCGTTCTCGTTAGTTTCAAAGAACATCTTTATTTCTGCCTTCATTTCATTGTTTATCCAGTTGACATTCGGGAGCCGGTTGTTCAGTTTCCATAAAGCTCTGCAGTTCTGAGTTAGTTTCTTAATTCTGAGTTCTAATTTGATTACCCTGTGGTCTGAGACACTAGTTTCCTATGATTTCTGTTCTTTTGCATTTGCTGAGGAGTGATTTACTTCCAATTATGTGGTCAATTTTAGAGTAACTGTAATGTGGTGCTGAGAAGAAGGTATATTCTGTGGATTTTTGGTGAAGATTTCTGTAGATGTCTATAAGGTCTGCTTGGTCCAGATCTGAGTTCAAGTCCTGGATATCCTTGTTAATTTTCTGTCTTGTTGACCTGTCTAATGTTGACAGTGGAGTGTTAAAGTCTCCCACTATTATTATGTGAGAGTCTAAGTCTCTTTGTAGGTTGTTAAGAACTTGCTTTATGTACTTGGCTGCTCCTGTATTGGGTGTGTTTATATTTAGGATTCTTAGCTCTTCTTGATGCCTTGATCCTTTTACCATTATGTAATGCTCTTCTTTGTCTCTTTGGACCTTTGTTGGTTTAAAGTCCATTTTATCAGAGACTAGGATTGTAACTCCTGCTTTTTTTTCCCTCTCCATTGGCTTGATAAATCTTCCTCCATCTCTTTATTTTGAGCCTATATGTGTCCTTACACATGAGAAGAGTTTCCTGAATATAGCACACTGATGGGTCTTGACTTTTTATCCAATTTGCCAGTCTGTGTCTTTTGATTGAGGCATTTAGCCCATTTACATTTAAGGTTAATATTGTTATGTGTGAATTTGATCCTGCCGTTTTGATGCTAGCTGGATGTTTTCCTCATTAGTTGATGCATTGTCTTCATTGTATTGATGCTCTTTACTACTTGGTATGTTTTTGGAGTGGCTGGTACTGGTTGTTCCTTTCCTTGTTTAGTGCTTCTTTCAGGAGGTCTTGTAAGGCAGGCCTGGTGGTGATGAAGTCTCTCAGCAATTGCTTGTCCATAAAGGATTTTCTTTCTCCTTTACTTATAAAGCTTAGTTTGGCTGGATATGAAATTCTAGGTTGAAAGTTCTTTTCTTTAAGGATGTTGAATATTGGCCACCACTCTCTTCTGGCTTGAAGGGTCTCTGTGGAGAGTTCCACTGTAAGTCTGATGGGCTTCCCTTTGTGGGTTGCCCAACCTTTCTCTCTGGCTGCCCTTAGCATTTTTCCCTTCATTTTGACTCTGGTGAATCTGACGATTATGTGCATTGGGTTGCTTTTCTTGAGGAATATCTTTGTGGTGTCCTCTGTATTTCCTGGATTTGAATGGTGGCCTGACTTGCTAGGTTGGGGAAGTTCTCTTGGAGAATAACCTGAAGAGTGTTTTCCAGCTTGGATTCATTCTCTCTATCACATTAAGGTACACCTTCTGAATGTAGATTAGGTCTTTTCACATAATCCTATATTTCTTGGAGGCTTTGTTCATTACTTTTCATTCTTTTTTTTTCTATTCTCATCTTCGCATTTTATTTCATTGAGCTGATCTTCAATCTCTGATATCCTTTCTTCTGCTTGGTCAATTAGGCTATTGAAACTTGTGTATGCTTCATGAAGTTCTTCTGCTGTTTTTCACCTCCATCAAGTCATTTATATACTTCTCTAAGCTATTTATTATAGTTAGCATCTCATCTATCCTTTTTTCTAGGTTCTTAGTTTCTTTGCATTGGGTTAGCACATGTTATTTTAGCTCTGAGAAATTTGTTATTATCCACCTTCTGAAGCCTGTTTCTGTGAAGTCATCAGATTCATTCTCCATCCATCTTTGATCCCTGGCTGGTGAGGAGTTGTGATCCTTTGGAGGAGGAGCGGTGTTCTGGTTTTGGTGTTTTCATCCTCTTTGTGATGGTTTCTTCCCATCTTAGTGGCTTTATCTACCTGTGGTCTTTGTAGTTGGTAGCTTTCGGATGGGGTCTCTGAGCAGCTGTCCTTTTTGTTGATGATGAAGTTATTTCTGTTTCTTAGTTTTCCTTCTAACAGTCAGGCCCCTCTGCTGCAGGACTGCAGGAGGTCCACTCCAGATCCTGCTTGCCTGGGGATAACCTGTGGGGTCTGCAGAACAGTAAGGGTTGCTTTCTGTTTTTTCTGTTATCTTCATCCCAGAAGGGTACCCAGATGTTGGCCTAAGCTCTCCTTTATGAGGCGTCTCTTTGGGTATACAGGGATCAGAGAGCTGCTTAAGGAGAAAGTCTGTCCCTTATAGGAGCTCAAGTGCTATGCTGGGAGCTCCGTTGTTCCTTGCAGAGCTGCAGGGCAGGTACTTTTATGTCTGTTGCTGAGGAACTCATAACTGCTTCTTTTCCCAGATGCTCTTTCCTAGGAAGGTTTGCTTTGCTGAGCTGCTGCAGGCTCTGCCCAGCTGCTGTGTGAACTGCCTTGGTAGTGGCGGACTGCCTCGGTAGTGGTAGTTGTCCTTCCCCGCACTGATCTGAACTATCCTGGGTCTGGCTGGGCTTGCTGTCAAACTCTCAGGCCAGAGCATTTCAGATTGCTTATTTAGTGGGGGTGGTACCTGCCAAGGCAGATCACCTGGCTCACTGTCTCTGTCCCCTCCCTTTCAGTTGAGTAGGCGGCTCTGTCTCCCAGGTGTTCCAGGAGCCAGTTGAAATGGCCACCTGATTTGTGTGAGTTTCTGTGCACCAAAGCAGCACCGGCTGAAACCACTGTGCTTAAAACTCGTAGCACTTTTTGGCCCGGGAATCTTCTGGTCTGTGGGCAGTGAAAATTTGTTTGGAAATGCAGTGGGCACTTACCCTCTGTGTTGTTCTTGCTGGGAACTGCACTCCAGAACTGTTTCTATTTAGCCATCTTGGATCCTCCCCCCAAGTAATTTAAAAAATAGATCCATTGTTAATAAATGTCATAGATGGTCTTTCTCCAGATATAGATTAGTTTACATAAGACTATAAACTTGAGACCAGATTAGATGAAGATATAAATGTTCTTCCATGCAAATCTCTGTGGCTTCTCTGTAAAAGAATACTTTTTACAACTGTATACTGGGTGAAATAATTGTATGGAATCTTACTCAGGCTTCAAATGGTTCTCACTAAGTGTTCTCTACTTTCTTACAAAACTTTAAATAATAGCAATCTTCAAAACGCTAATATAAACCTCTAGATGCCTTCTGATCTCTTAGGAGCTGTGAGTAAATCTTATGCTAACATGCTCTGTTACAGCTGAGAAAATACATCAAATTTGCTAGTGAACCACATTATTGACAGAGCTCTGGGAATTCAACCCCATGAGTCTCAGAAGTTAGAAAGCAGAGCAAAGCTTATGCTAGAAAAATAAAGTCCTTTGACTATGGCCTTCACTTTTAATTATAATACCCTAAAAGTTACAATTCTGTTCTGCCTTCTCACCAGGATTTAAAAAACAGGATTGCTGCATCTTGCTTTTAAAGAGCGTGTCTGCATCAAAACATAGCATGCCTCCACCTCCTGTGGAACTACCTAGTAATTCAAAGGCATATTTCATCTGAGTTGTCTAGACTGTCATTGCCATTGGAAAACTAAAAATAAAAATATTCAGTTCTTATTGTGCTGTGCAATGCAGGGATAGGGATACTCAGAGAGATCATAACTTTAAAAGTGTAGGCCACCATTCTGCTCTGAAAACAAAAAAAACCTGAGAGTGTTTGCTATGACTTTATAAAGGAGCTTTTAAAGATTTAGAGTTAAAATAAAACACTTCTTCCAGAACTGGAGGTATGGGGCCCATAACTAGTGTGTGCACTGTCTATCTTGTCATCCAGAGAGAGTCGCTAGGCAGGCAAGGTCACATAAAATCCCATTGGAATAAACTTCCTGATATGCCCAAACTGTTTGATTGTAATAGAATTTGGGGACAATTATTGTGCTGCTAGAAATCACATTTGAAAAACTGCTAGGGATGAAGATGAAATAAAACTTATCCAGCCTTTCTGTAGTTAAATCAGCGGGGGAAGAATCTTGAGTCTAATTCATTTTGGGAAATAACATGCCTAGCCAACCTGGGAATGACTCCAGCTTTGGAATTAAAAAGACCTGGGCTCATATTTTAGCTCTACCAATTTCCATTAGGTTACTTAAACTCTCTGGACCTTACTTTTCTCATAGGTAAAACAGTGATACCTATCTTAGAATACAGTAATAATGGTTAAATTGAATCATCTATTTAAAGCCAATATCCTGGTAACAGATACTAGCAAATGCATATAAATAATAGTTATGGAACTCGGGCATGACAACAAGCATAGTACTTTTCAGATACTTTTCTATCTTTTAGCTTCAATTATTCAGGAGAGAAATATGCTATTTTGTTTATTTTAAATTTCAGATTTGGGGAAGATTTTACTTAGAAGGTAGAGGTGGGGAAGATAGAGGAAGTTTTAAAGGTAATTGCTTTCAATTTTTCTCTGATTTTGAAATTGGGATAATAGTTGATTAAATTATTTTGAGTTGAATAGTTGAATTCAATTATTTTAAAAATACTTATAATGTGATTCCTATTTGCCAGGTTCTGTCTTAGTCCTAGGGATACAGAAATTAACATGCTGGATACCATGTTCAGCCCTGTACATATCACTGTATATCATGGGACATGGATGTTAACAAAGTAATTACACAAATAATTATGCACAACTGTATTACATGCTATGAAGAGAAAATATTATGTGTTTGGAGATTATTTAATGAGGAAATCCAACCAAAAGCATAGGTTTCTATTTCCTGAAGTAAGATTTATCCCCAATAGAAATGTGAAGTTTGGAGAGTTTTTCCTCAATATGCTTTCCAAAACCATGTGGTTCTCCCCCTAGCTGAGGGAACTAGTTTCTTGTTGTCCTTTGACAGTGACTCTGTATTACTTATCTTTGTATTCCCAGAACTTAAGAAGGGTGCTGGTTACATCATATCTGGGTATATCCAAGGAATTGAATGGGAAAGTGACCAATGATTGTCTATCTTCTTTATTTATAATACAGAGAAATTAAGGACATTTCCACTTCTATGTAATACAACCCTTTAGCTGGGCACTGACCACTACCCAAAATGCCTTATCTCCATTCCCTCACTCAAGGAAGAGAAGTTCCTCAGCCATCCCTGTGTTGACCCCTTCTGACTCATTCTGTTGAACTGTTAGATGGGCCTAGAGTTCTCTTATCAGGGCACTACACATCTAAATTTGCCAAACTAAATATCCTTTAGCGGATTGAGGATACTTTGTCCTCACTAGGGATGGTGAACCAAGATAAGGATGAGGAATAATCATAGGGGACAAGGAAGAAGAGAGATAAGCTTTGTGATATATGTAATTTTGATCATGTTAATTTCTATTTAATAACTGCATTTCCCTTCCACCAAAATTATTGCTGGTAAATTTCTTGAGGAAAATAAAATAAATTTTAGAGCATTAGAGTTGGAAGGAAGCTTGAAGTTTGTATCAATTAGGTTTCCAATAAATGGCAGAAAACATATTTCAGAAAACATACCTTATCAATAAGGTACTATATTAGTTGACTCAACTGTTAAAAAAGAAAACAGTCTGGAGGTCCTCTCTAGTACTACACTGCCTGATCAAAGGTTCAGAATCTGGCTTCTATCTATCTTTGAGGCACATGGTGAAATTGTGGAAGATGCTATAGATTGACCTACTCAATGTTCATGCATGTTTTCCTACGATGTATTCCATTTTTCAAAGTACATAAAACCCCAAACTGCATTTCTACTCTTCCTTCTGGCTGTGGGTAGATATGATTTGAGTTGTGCCAATCCATGGCATTTTCATGAGATACAGATTTGAAACTGGGTGAGTAGTAGGTAAGGTCAATATGTTAGGCATCTATTCTTCTGGTTTGTATTATGGCTGAGGCCATGTGGTCCATCAGTAGACACTTCCTGAGTCAGTGATTTTCTATAGTGGAGGTGAAAGCTTTCCTGATCATGATAGATGCAGCCCAGGTCTGTGATCAGCAGATTCTTGATTTAGTACTTTTCTCACATTGGTAATGGAAGTTCTCACAATTATAGCAGAGACAATGTGATTATCAATGCTAGAAATTTTTCTTGGAAGTCCAGCCTACGTCTAGCTCCTCCAGATTTCCAATGATTTTCTAATCTACCTCACATGTGGTAGGCTTCAGTGGAACTCTCCTTATGCTTAAACTAGTTATAGTCATTCATATTGCCTGCAACTGACCCTTATCTCATCTAACTTCATTCTTAGCTTCTGTGTAAGAAGAGGAGGGCTGTTAACAACCACAAACCATATACTCGCCAAGATTCAGTTTCCTGAGAAAAACACGCACTTGCCTGAGTCTCATTATGTCTCTCCCAAAAGTTACAACTAAAATTTTATTTGAACTAATAGCCTCTAAAGGGGTCATGTGCCCAATATAAACAAATTACTGGGGACCCAGGACAGCACTGCCACCTTGAGTCACTTGTTCATGATTGGTGATGGGACAAGGTATATTCCACTTGGCAAAACACTGAGGGCTTAGGGGTCTGCTTTCATCAAAGGCGTGCCGTAAATCAGCAGGTCCCAGAACACAACTCTACTATCCCTTTCCAATGACTGAATCTTTGTGAGTTGATGGTGTACAAAGCTGAATTATTTCTAATGAGCATAAAGTCCTAGTGTGTGATCCTTTAAGACAAAAAGTCTTTTTAAACCTGCACTCATCATCCAACACTTACTCTCCATCTGAAAAAATTTTCTAAGCAAAGCCTCAATTATTTATTCTTGATTTGAATAAAAATGTGTGTCTTTATTTGAGACTGTTTTTGTTATGGTTTTCCATCTTTAAAAATAGTATTATGTATTGAGCAACCCTATGTAGCTGGCACTGTACATGGTCTTTTATATATTGCATTCCTTTTACTCCTCTACATCAACTTTATAGAAAATTAACTAGAATTTTCTTATCAGAGAGACAAATCCTACTCAAAGGAGTTCAGGGAAAAGAAGGTCACTGCACTACATAACTTCAATAACCAAGACAGAGGTTTAAGTTGAGACACTTAGAATCTAAATATCCAACAATATAAAGTTGGTTGGTTAGTGATGGTTTGCATTTAGGGAAAACATAAAAACTTTTAAACATTATTTTAGACAAATTATATATTAATAAATATGGTAAATATAAAGCCAAAATATAAAACAATAATGTAATTCAATTTTACATGTATGTGTTATACACATATGTACACCAATATTTGTGTATATAATCAAATACAAATATTACTTTTATGATTTCATCTTAGACCATTAAATACGTTAGCATAGTCTGAAACCAGCTTTGAAATGCATTTAGGACAAACTCAAGAACAAATTACCCACTTTTTAAAACTAAGTTTAAGAACATTTATAGAATATGAAATTATCCAGTGCCTGACAATGTTATATTAATAACTTTTGACAACAAATAAAAAATTACTAGTCATGCAAATAAGAAGAAAAATATGACATATAAGAAGAAAATTCAGTTGACAGAAACCAATCTGGAAATGGCACAAATGATAGAAAACAAGGAATATGTTTAAAGAAAATAGAGAAAAATTGATCAGGTCACTTAGAGGCATGGACGGTATAATCAAAGACCAAATTAAAAATCTTGAGGTAAAAAATACAATGTCGGTGATAAAAAAAAAAATATGCACTGAGTCTAATTAATAGAAAATTAGGCACTACAGAAGAAAAGGTTAGTGAATTCAAACACTTAAAGACTTGTCTTTATTTAAAATGAAACCCAGAAAAACATAATAAACAAAGCATCAGTGAGCTGTGGGATAATTTTAAGCAGCCTAGTACAAGAGTAAGTTGAGTCCCTGAAGTAGATGTCCAGTGCAGAAAAAATATTTGAAGTAATCATGACTGAAACTTTTCTGAATTTAAAACTCAACAATAAGAAAACAAACAACTCAATTTAAAAATTAACAGAGAGAAGACCATGGAGACATTTAAATAATCAGTGGTTGCCAGGGGCTTTCAGGGGAGAGGAGTAGGCTGAGTGAAGTGAGGGAGGGATGAATAGGTAGAGTCCAAGAGAAACTCTTCTCTGTAATACTGGAGCAGTGGATAGATTCATTACACATTTGTCAAAACCTGTAGAATGTAGAACACAAAGAATGAACTCTATTGTTTATTCTATTTTTAGTTAATAATAATTAATATTGGCTCATCAATTGTAACAAATGTACCACACTAACGAAAAATGTGAATAAAAGGAATCTGGGGAGTGGTTGAGGAAGTACATGGAAATTCAATGTACTTTCTGCCCAATCTTTCTATTAATCTGAAACTATTTTTTTAAAGTCTATTAAGTAAAATTTTTTTAAAAATATCTGAATTTGATAAAAACCATAAGCAAACAGATTCAAAATGCTCAAAGTATCCAAAGAAAAAGAAACAAATTAAAAAACCATATGAAACACATAAAAATTAAAATTCTAAAACAGTATACAGTAAGTAGTCATTTATGTCTGGTTGTTTTTCACTTACCATAATGCTTTTTGTCAGGTACATCAGAAGTTTTTTGCTTTTTATTGCTGAGTAATAGTCAACCATCTGTGTATACTACTTTAAAAAAAATCTATTCAACAGATGATAGATGTGAATCCTTTATAGTTTTGTGCTGTTTATGAATAAATCTACTATAAACATTGAAATACAAGTCTCTGTGTTAATATACTTTTTATTTCATTCACATGAATATCAGGAATGGAATTGCTTGTTCATATAGTAAATATATAAGACAATTTGAAGCTTTTTTCGAAGTGGCTGTATCATTTTCAGTTCCCACAGGAAGTGTCTCAGAGTTCTATTTGCCCTAGTTTTGCCAGCACTGGGTAGTGCTAGTCTGTTTGTTTGTTTGTTTTTAGTTTTAGCCATTCTAGCAATGCAGATTGTGATTTTAGCTTACATCTTTTCTTATGACTAATGGTTTTGAACACCTTTTTATGTTGTTCTTTGCCAGTCTGCATGTCTTCCATGGTTAAGTGTCTGTTTTACTTATGTCCCCGTGGCTGGGTGTGGTGGCTCATACATGTAATCTCAGCACTTTGGGAGGCTGAGGCAGGTGGATCATGAGGTCAGGAGTTTGAGACCAGCCTGGCCAACATGGTGAAACTCTGTCTCTACTAAAGATACAAAAAAATAACTGGGGATTGTGCTGCATGCTTTAATTCCAGCTTGAACCCAGGAGATGGAGGTTGCAGTGAGCCAAGATTGAGCCATTGCCCTCAAAAAAAAAAAAAAAAAATTCCCATTTTCTGTTAGGTTGTGATTTCACTATTGAGTTATAAGAATTTTTTTTTAATATTTGGGTATATGTTCTTTATCATATATGATTTCTCTCTGTGACTGGCTTTTGTTCTGTGTCTCTTATTTCACTAATCTCTTATTTTCTAAATTGTGTTTCAAAAGGCAAAGATTCTTTCTTTGAGGATGAATTCATCAATGCTTTCTTTCATACTTTGTGCTTCATTCTGTTCTATTTATAGAAACATCAATTTTAGACAGAACATTATTTTGGCTTTATATCCTTTTTACTTTTCTAATATTTCCTTAAATTGTTTTATGAATCTTTGTTTTATTTTGTGTTTATTCTTAGATGACAAAATACAGAATATCAAAACATTTTGTATCAAAACATTTGTTAGTTCATAAAATCTACAATTATGAAAACTCCTAAGGTAGGAAAAAATTAAAGTTGAGTTACCTGGTCCAAGAGAAAAATCCCTGGATGGAGATCACATAGCTCTGAGGTTTACTGGTATTTCTTTACCAGGAGTCCTGTCACTTTGGGAACATTGTTAGTGTGATTCAGATTTCTCCTTTGAAAACTGTAAGATTAAGCTGAATAACACCTAAGTTGACTTCTTGATCTAATATCCTAGGACTTCCAAGTAGTTTTAGAATCAATTTTTAATACCGTTTCTTAGAAGAAATGTAATACATCTACTAGACATTGAGGTTCCTTACAGAAACCTAAAATAGTCATATTAAAGAGATGTCTGATCTATCAAATGAAAAATTAATCAACCAGTAATGTTCATTAGTCATTTAGTTTTTCCAGAAAAGTTATATGAAATAGTTTTGTGGTTTTTATTTGCCAGGCATTTTACTAAGTGTATATGTTGGTGGGATGAGAGGGGTATGTGCTTGTGTATGTGTACACTCCATCACTACAACCTTCATCTCCTGGGTTCAAGCAATTCTCGTGCCTCAGTCTCCCCAGCAGCTGGAATCATAGGCATGCACCACCTCACCCAGCCCATTTTTGTATTATTAGTAGAGATGGGATTTTTACTATGTTGGCTAGGCTGGTCTCTGACTCCTGGCCTCAAGTGATCTGCCTGCCTCAGCCTCCCGGAGTGCTGGGATCACAGGCATGAACCACCATGGTCAACTTCGTTTAATAACAACTAAGCAAAGTAAGTGCTATCTGTATCTCTTTTTATTTATAGCTTTATAAAATAGCAATTTGAAGCACAGAGAGGTTAAACAAAATCCCCCAGATCATGTGGTCAGTTAAAAACTGACCTGGGACTGACTGGTACAGTATTCTTAAACAGAATGCAATACTATCTGTATTAGTCTGTTTTGAATTGTTATAAAGGAATAACTAAGGCTAGGTAATTTATAAAGAGAAGAGGTTTATTTGGCTCACAGTCCTGCAGACTAGACAAGAAACAAGGCACCAGCATCTGCTTGGCTTCTGGTGAGGCTTCAGGAAGCTTACAATCATAGCAGAAAGCAGAGGGGAAGCAGGCATGTTACATAGTGGCAGAAGGAACAAGAAGAAAGGGAGAAAGTGCCAGTTCCTTTAAACAACCAAATCACATGTAATCTCACAGAGTGAGAACTCACTCATTACCTCAAGGGCAACACCAATGTATTCATGAGGGATGAGGGATCCACACCTATAACCCAAACATCTCCCCCAGGCCCACCTCCAACATTGGAAGTCACAGTTCCCCATGAGAATTGGAGGGGACAAGACATCCAAATCATATCAAAGACTGACAGAGTTTTCATTCCCTTTGTAATTTTAATGTATTAAGGCAAAATTTAAGACAGAAAATGCAGGACCATTGCTGAAATTTCACATTAGGCACTCGTCCCCTCTCTCTCTGCCCCATACACTCAACAGTCTTCATCTCTCTGATAGTAGCCATAGATAAAAGAAAACAATCTAAAGTGCTTATGATTCTGGACAAATCCAAGGACTAAAGCATCTTTTGATTTTTTGAGGTGAGCCCTGTCTATTCTCCAAAAAAAGTAATAAAATATTCCCTATGGGAGATTAGTGATATCCCTCCCCAACTCTCTAAAATGTTGCACTCTTTGCCAAAACCAACACTATTACCATAACTGCTCAGTTACACAGTTCTCACAAATTAGAGTAAAAAATGTTACAGGTGATATTTAAACCAATCAACTCCTGCAGGTAACCTTTGCTGGAGTCCTGGGCTCCATCCACACGAACTACACTTATCTTAAATCATCTCTACTGATATTCAGACCACCAACTCTGTGTTGATCATCACTTTCAAATTAAATGGAAGGTAGATGGTGTCTGATTAATAACAATAAAAAAACCCAAATAATCTCATAGTCTTTTCTATTTTTCCATTAGACAAGTGTCTCAAACTTTTGACTTATTTTGATGAAGTGAATCATGGTAGACCCAGATTATAGCCTGGGGCACATCCAACATTTTCCATGGGGTCTTGAGCACATAACAAAATGTCACTCAATCTTTATTGTAATATGTGTATAATAGCATTTATCTTAACATGCTTTACTGATTTTTTGGGAATTAATACTGTTGATAAGTAATACAGTAGGTGCTTTTCTAAATTGCTTGACATGTGTGATATCATTCAGTGCTGTCAAGCATCCTGTGGAAAAGCTGAGGCTAGAGAAGGAAAATAACTTGCCCAAGATGACATAGCTAGTGATGGAGATAGGATTCAAATTCCAGGTGCCTGACTCTAGAACTCACATTCGCCATCGCTGTACCATACAGCCTCTCCTACAAAATAGGAATAATCAGGATTTACCTTTACATCAGTGTTGCCCTACAGGTCTATATACATTAGTCCAGTTAAATGTCACCATGACTCTATGAGGTGAATATGGCCCAGGAACACTGGACTAGATATTAGAATCCTTGAGGTCTCTGACTGGCTGAAGTACAAATGGATGAGCCCCTTCCTTTCTTTGGATCTCATTTTGATCATCTTTGAAATGAGGTAGATGGATTATTGGATTATGGTCCTAATTAGAATCAGTCTTTATTCAGTCACAGGGGCTTTCAAAAGGGGACAGTGGGACTTTTAGATGGAGAGAGACATCTACCCGGTAATTGACAATATATAATTAAAGCTAGTTGTCAAGCTCTACCATGGAGTTCCAGAGACGAAAATAGCAAACAAGAAGCAGAGGTGGTCTGCAGATGGCTTAGCATTTAAAGCTCTACCTTTGTGTTCACTGCTGCAGGCTCTTAAGCTTATCTATTATGGTATATGGAAGGGAACATGTTTTCTATTACAAACAGCCCTGGAACTTATGTGTGTATTTTGCTATTTTTGGCTCCAGTGTATGAAATTGATGAACACTTTAAAATACGAATTTTTGTTTGCTTATTTTCTTTCTTGATCTGTTTGCTTTGGGTAGTAAGGCTTATTGCTTCATCTTCATAAGACTAACACAAAGAAGTGTAAATTTAAGTCTTTATTGTTAGGTAATGTGTAATGAAAGCCCTAAAAATCAACATACAATTTTGGATTAAACATTGCATCTTTACAAATATATCCAACAGGATAATTAGAGATTGATATTTATTTATAAGAATGTATGTTGAAACATTTTCTGTAACAATATTGAACTGAAAAAATAGTTATTTAACAATGGGGATAACATAAACATGATAGTGTATGTTGGAATTATTCATTGATTAAATGATCATCTTTAGAAAAATCACGAGAAAAAGCATAACTATTGAGCTAATAATGTATTATATTATAAAACAGCAAAGAATATATACCTTCAACTGTATAAACCTGTATAGAATGTAGATACGTATAGGTGTATAGAAAAATGGAACAGTATGAAAGTTTTAATAGTGGCAAATTTTGAAGGGTTGTAAAGTGAATAAAGGAGGTAGAATTATTAAGTAATATTTTTAGTTCTTTCCTGTCTTCAAAATTGTCTTCAAGGAGCAGATACTATTTTGTGGAAAATGAAGTAAAACTTACTACATTGTATAAATGTTAGAAAACATAAAAAAAGTAAAAGAAGATTACTATACATAATCATCCATAATCTCAAGACAATTGGTAGCATTCTGAGGTGTTTTACTTACACTCTATTATATTTATAAATATCTGTGATTTGTATTAGCGACATAATATTCTAGTCTGCATGTTGACATGGTAACTATTTATTCATCCAGCAAATATTCACAAGCTTACTCTATGCACTGAATTGCATTCCCCTCAAATACATTTGTTAAAACCCCAATCCCCAAGTACTTCAGAATGGGACTATAATTGGGGATAGGCATTTAAAGAGGTGATTTAGTTAAAATTAGGCTAATGCATAGGCCAGACGTGTCCAGTCTTTGGGCTTCCCTGGGCAACTTTGGAAGGATTGTCTTGGGCCACACGTAAAATATACTAACACTAATGATAGTTAATGGACTTAGAAAAATAAAGGTCCATGAACAATTTTTTAAACAGTAAATGAATTTGTGTCAGGCTGCATTCCAAGCTGTCCTGGGCTCCATGTGGCCCATGGGCTGTGAGTTGGACAAGCTTGACATAGGCCTTAATCCAATCTGATCTGTGTCCTTACAAGAAGAGGGAATTTGAACATACACAGGCACAAGGGGAAGAGCTCATGGAGACAGACAGAATGAAATTTGCAGGCCAAGAAGAGAGACTACAGAGCAACCCAACCCAGTGTGCTTTGATCCTGGACTTCCCAGACACCAGAACTATGAGAAAATAAAATCTCTGTTGTTTAAGCCCCCCTATCAATATTTTTGTTATAGCAGTCCTATTATAAAAGCCTTATGGCAGCTCTTACTGATAAAGCAGGCACAGTTCATAGTGTTGCAGATGGAGCAGGACATAGGGCTTAGATTCTGGTTGGAGAGACTGAAAATAGACAATGAATATACAAAGCATCAGGTGGTGGTAAGAGCTGTAACAAAAAATATTCAGTGTAAATGAGAAGGGAGAAAAGCTCTTTTCCATATATTTCCCACCTCCCTTTCCCATTCAGCTTCATATAACTCCTCTCTCAATTTATGCTAAATTCATGGCTTTTGACAAGCACAGCCCAAATATATCATTGATTCTTTTTTAAAACAGCTTTATTGAGCTATCATTTACATACCATACAACTCACTTATTTAAAGTTATACAATTCTGGGCTTTTAGTATATTCACAGCCTTGTCAAGCCATCATTACAATCCAATTTTAGAATATTTTGGTTTACTCCCCATCCCCCCACCAAAAAAACCCTATACACACCAGCAATCACTCTCAATTCCCACCAACACACTCCTCCCATGCCTATGACCGTAGGCAGCTGTTAATCTTCTTTTCACTTCCAGAGACTTGCTGGACATTTCCTATAAATGAAGTCATACAATATGTGTTTTATTGCTGACAGGATTCTTTCCCTTAGCATAATATTTTCAAGGTTTATTCATGGTGTAAAATGTATCAGTAGTTAATTCATTTTTTTTGTTGTTGTTGAGGTGAAATTCACATAATAGAAATTTAGCCATTTTAAAGTCTAAAATTTAGAGGTATTTTATATAGTTTCAATGTTGTAAAACCACCACCTCTATGTAGTTCCAAAATATTGTCATCACCCACAAAGGAGTCCTTGTACTCATTAAGCAGTCACTCCCCATCTCACTCTCTTCCTACTGTCGGCAATTGCTAATCTGCTTTTAGCATCTAATAATTTAACTATCCTGTATATTTTATGTAAATGGAGTCATCCAATAGTGACCATTTTTGTCTGACTTCTTTTACTTAGCATGATTTTTTCAAGGTTCATCCACATTGCTGCATGTATAAATACTTCACTCCTGTTTTGTGACTAGTACATAGTTCATTGTATGTATATATCACATTTTGTTTATCCAGTTATCCAGGTAGACAGTTAGATTGTTTCCACCTTTTGGCTATTGTGACTGGTGATATTATGAAAACTCATGTACAAATATCTGCTTAAATACCTGTTTTCATTCTGTAGACCTAGAAGTGGAATTGCTGGGTTACGTGGTAATTCTCTGTTTAACCTATTGAGAGACCACCAAACTGTTTTTGACCAGAGCCTCACCATTTTACATTCCTACCAACAACGTACAGTTTCTCTACATCCTTAAAAACACTTGTTGATTTCTGTTTTGCTAATTATGGTCATTCAAGTGGTTGTGAAGTGGCGTCTCATGTGGCCCCTTCAAAAGCAGTTTCTATTTTTTAATATACAAGGATCATATTTTCCTATTTTTATACTTATAATATTTAGTTGAAAACTCTGTATTTTAGATAATAGAGATTCAACTCTGGAGATGAATACCCCACTTCTTAGATTGTTGTTTTGTTTATTTGCTTAGTGACTTGGCTGAACTAATCTTTCAGAGTTTATTTCCCCTGCAGTTTTCTGCCTCTGGTCTTTATGCTCAGATTTTTTTTTTCCCCTTTGATTTTATCTTCTAGCCTGGCCACTTGGCATTCATATCTGGTCAATACAGGCTGCTCATTGTCAAAGAATGTGCTTAAGTTCCATTAGCCAGTTTATATTTTTGTCTTCCACCATTGGATTCATGTGTGTCCTGGAGGCTGCTAACAGTTCAGGGTTTTACGTATTTGGTCCACATTCAGCCATGAACTAAGAACTCGGAGGTTCCCTGCCTGATTGCGTTTGAGAGGTATAGCCTTGGGTATGCACAAAATCTTCAAGACTGCCAAGGATGAATGTAATTTTATTTTTAAGCATCACTTTCTAGGAGTCTCTTATAAGTTAGTGCTTGGCCAGAAGTTGTGTTTAAGCCCCTAATGCCAGTGAATCCAGCTAACTTTCCTTGTGACCCATATAACAAGCAACCAGTCCTTGGCAAGAGTTTTGGTTACAGGTATATGTACATAAAAGCCCATCAGGGAGCCTTTTAAGTGGTTTTTATCATAGTTCTATGTGCATGAGGGCCTTCTGTTCCCTTCTCAACCTTCCAGCCTTATTTATTTTTTTGTTAAGGTTTGACAGAAGTGACTCCAATTTGATTATGACAACTTTCACTAGGTCCACGGACAAGCTTCAAAGAGTTCCAGAATCATTAAAAATGGAAATCAGCTTTTGAATGGAGCATCGATATACGGTTTATTGAAAGAATTCAGGTTAAAGCACCCATTAGCTGTATACTCCCTGTTGGCTGACAACTCCTCCAAACTTTTTGTGTTTCCCTAGCCCATGTAGAACAATGTCTTGCAAATGTCACTTGTTAAGATGAGTACACATTGCATGACACAAGTTTCCATATCCACCTGGCCAAAAACTACTGTTAACAACATGTTCTGACATCATGATGACCACCTTATACCATATTTTTTTTTTTTTGGAGATGGAGTTTCACTCTTGTTACCCAGGCTGGAGGGCAATGGCGCGATCTCGGCTCACCGCAACCTCCGCCTCCTGGGTTCAGGCAATTCTCCTGCCTCAGCCTCCTGAGTAGCTGGGATTACAGGCACGTGCCACCATGCCCAGCTAATTTTTTGTATTTTTAGTAGAGACGGGGTTTCACCATGTTAACCAGGATGTTCTCCATCTCCTGACCTCGTGATCTGGCTGCCTTGGCTTCCCAAAGTGCTGGGATTACAGGCGTGAGCCACCGCGCCTGGCCATACCATACCTTAAGTCTAAAAAAGTCTTCAGTCAAACAAGGCTGGAGGTACTTCCAAACAGAACGTATCAAGAGCATGGCGTAAGAATAATAAAGTGCATTTATGGAAATAAGGTACTGATGGCAAAGACCTGAGATCAAATGTGTCTGGAAAAACAACCTTCAAGACAGAGTAAACTGCCTACAGGAAAGAGAGAGCCAGATTCTAGGAGGAATGATAGGGAGAGACTGTTCTTTGAACATTTTGAGGGTATAAAATTTCTTATCCTGGGGAAAATGTTCCACGGCAGGAATTAGAAATGATTGACGGGGTGGGAGGAGAGGAAGAGGAGGAAGGGGGAGGAAGAACAGAGTAGTGACGTAATGCATATGTAAGTGAAGACAGAAACAACACAACCTGTTCATAGGTTAGGGTCTGATGTGGAAGGTGGAGGCATGGTTGCAATGACTAATCTCAGACTTCATGTAAATCTTAATCAGTGACTAAATGGCTGCATGTGAACTGTCTGAATTCAAATTTCAGTTTTCACACTTGTTATTTTTGTGAGTATAGGCAAAACACATAAGCTCCCTATGCCTTGGGATTTTTGTTTATTTGCTGTTTTGCTTTGTTAGGATTTAATTTTGTTGCTCAGGCTGAAGTGTAATCAGGGCTCACTGCAGTCTCAATCTCCCAGAGCTCAAGAGATCCTCCCACCTCAGCCTCCCAAGTAGCTGGGACTACAGGCTTGTGTCACCATGCCTTGCGAATTTTTTGGTAATTTTGTAAAGACAGGGTCTTGCTATATTGCCCAGGCTAGTCTTGAACTCCTGGGTATAAGCACGCCACTCACCTCAGCCTCCCAATGTGCTAGGATTACAGGCATGAGCCATCACATTTGGCTGCTTTGTGTTTTTTATTTGTGCAATGAGTGTAGCATTAATCAAGCTATTGCTGTTAATAAAAATTCTGTTTTTCTATTTGGATATATAGCTATATTACATTTCTCAGCTTCTCTTGCAGTCAGTGTGACCATATGACTGAGTTTTAGCCAAGGGTATGTCAGGAAAACTGATGACTGCATGGTCCATATAGAGCTCCAACATCTATTCCTCCATGCTCTTTCCTCCTCCTGACTGACTAGGATGGCAACAGTCAGGATGACATTGGAAGCAGCAGGATAAAGGTCGCTGAACCAACATCAAACTATTACATGGATAAAATTACTGTAGGGTCCAGTCATTCCATGTTTGGGTTTATTTGTTAACGCCAACTGGCCTACTTTAATGAATACATGGAGGATAATGACAGCACCTCCCCAATAATGTTATCATAATTAGATGGGTTGAAATACAGAAAATGTTTAAATAGTTGCAGGTAGGATGTCAGAGTTATGAGTGTTATGAGTGCTAGTCATCATTACTCCCAGCAAGAACGTCTTATAGGGTATAAAGTTTGTGTAAGGTCCTTAGTTCAGGTCTGAGCTCCTCCAGTCTTGTAGATGGGCAGAGAGCCCTATCCCCAGCAAGGCAATCACAATGCATAGGAGTGGGTGAGGAGTATGAACTGTTCAAATCCTCTATAGTACTATTTCCAGCAAATACTGATTTGTTCCATTTGTTTTATTTGTATTTTAATCAAATATTCAGGGGAATTTTCTCATTACCTTGTGGAAAGTCTTAATGATGAAGACCACTGGTTGATTCTCAAGAGATTTAGGGGAGGCAGCATACTGATTTAGTGCTAACCTCATTAGAACAGGAACTGTAGAGGAGAGGATTAACAGCAGGATGAGCAGCACCATTAAATATCAAATTGTTATCCAATTAGGTGTTCTCATTATGAACAGCATATTATTTCCAGATATCAGATACCAAATCTCAAGTAGTTGCAGCATCTTTCTAATTCTGAAATGTGTGATTAACCTTGATTGTATTCTTGTTCATAATTTATCTTCTGCACTAAGCTGGAAAAATCCATCCTGAACTTGAAGCTGTTTCTTAGTAACACAAAGGATTTTGCACACACCCATGAAAACAGATGCTTGGTAAACAGCTCATGGGTGTTCTGTCAGTCTCACTGAGTTAGGCTGGTAGCAGAATATAAGGCAAGCAAGGCTGTTTGCTGGTAATCTCTGAAGGGATCATCTGACTGAATAGCACGTGCTCTCCTTTGACAATTCTCCTTGTCATTCATTTACTCATTTATTCTACAAACTTATGCACTCTTCAAATCAGAAACAGAGTCAATACATGTAAATGGGGAGAAATGTGTTCTTAGGTATTTGGGACAGCAATGTGGATGCTTAAGGCTGAAGAGAATAGTATATTCAGAAAATTGTAGGTAAAGTCTCTTTAAAAAAGGACAAGAAGTATGCAACCTACACAAAAAAGAGCATAAAATTGTTAAAAATATAAACGTTGAGCACATATAGACAAAAGGAATATTTAAAATACTGTTGTGTGCACATGTCATGGAGTCTGTTGCCCAGCAAAATGGGAGGGACGTTTTCAGACCTAACTCAGCCAATCCACAACACAAATAAAATGAAATAAACAAATAGAAATAAAACATCTTTTCAGCAAAAGCCAGAGTGGCTCAGATTAGAAAGTTCTCAGAAGTCAGATACGGTGGTGCTGCAGAGGGAGGACGAAGCAGAGCTCGGAGCCATGTGCGCACAAAAGAGAAATGGGCCATTTTCCAGGCAAAAAGCAACACCAGCCAAAGATACACATTTTCCCAAAAACAAATGAGCAAACAAAAATACTTTATACAGCAGAGTGAATCTTTATAAGGGCAGAAGAGTGGAATTTAAGGTGGTGGACGAGTGAAAACAAAGCAAAATAAAACATACAGCAGTTCTGGCATGAATTTTGATGACAAAGTGATAACGTGCCATGAACTTAAGAGTACAATGATCTCAATTCTGCGTAGTTGGCCCAAATGTACAAAATAAAAAACAGTAAAGAGTACAAAACAGAAAACATCACTCAGAAAAGACAAGGAGAGAAATGTTTCCCAGTAGCTATACCTGGCTAGAGGATTCATCTCTTAATTAAGATAGTGAGATTAAAAGCTAATGCCAGAACAATACTCTATGGTATTAAACGTTCATCCTCTGTGTTTGTATTAATAGTTCATTCATAAAAGGCAGAACATTATACTCTCACTATGTAGGTTTAGTCATTCCAAGTTAGTCCTTTCATTGTCTGAAGACTTGAATTAAAATACTCCAGGAAATTATGTGAGTTTCAAAAATCTGACTTTTAATTTAAACTAAGTTAATTTGACTGAATTAAAATAGTGGCACCACTTGTTACCATTTGAGACTTTGGTTGTTATTTAAGATCTTTGTTTTTAAATTTTATCATTTTTAAAATGGGAATAATAATAGTTTCTACATCCTTGAGTTTATAAGGCATAAACAAAATACCATGCAGGGAAAAATTTAAAATAATGTGTGGCATACAGAAAATACTTAAAACAGATATTAACATGAGTATTTACTATTTTATTTATTGTTATTTTTTAGAAATATTATCAAGGCCAGAATGGAGTGATGAAGTAATCAGCCTTTTATGACTGAAATCCTGAGTAGATTTATTCCTATCTTGGTATGCCCCAGGTTGTCTTTAAAACTATACTTTATCCAAAGTAGATTATGTGGAATATCAATCTCTGAATGTTTTCCAGGAAAATAAAAGACTACTGAGTACGTAAGTTTGGGAAGTGCCTAACCAAGCAAGCAAGCCATAAGCCATGCTGTTTGTGTGTGAATGCATGTTCCTGTCGGTGGCAGGGTGGGGCACCGGTTAAAATCTAGCTGGATAAATATATTAAGAGAAACTCATCTTAAGAAATATGTAGTCTAACTACAAGGACACGTGCACACGAATGTTCATTGCAGCACTGTTTACAATAGCAAAGACCTGGAACCAACCCAAATGCCCAACGATGATAGGCTGGATAGGGAAAATGTGGTACATATACACCATGGAATATTATGCAGCCATCAAAAACGATGAGTTCACGTCCTTTGTAGGGACATGGATGAACCTGGAAACCATCATTCTCAGCAAACTGACACAAGAGCAGAAAATCAAACACCATATATTCTCGCTCATAGGCGGGTGTTGAACAATGAGAACACATGGACACAGGGAGGGGAGCACTACACACTGGGGTCCGTTGGGGGGAAATGGGGGAGGGGCGGGGGGTGGGGAGGAGGGAAGAGATAGCATGGGGAGAAATGACAGATACAGGTGAGGGGACGGAAGGCAGCAAAGCACACTGCCATGTGTGTACCTATGCAACAATCTTGCATGTTCATCACATGTACCCCAAAACCTAAAATGCAATTAAAAAAAAAAAAAAGAAATATGTAGTCTAGTAGGATACAGTAAAAGTTCTGCTTGGGTTCAAACCCTGCTTACTGGTTCAACAAGTTACTAGTTCTTTGACTTTGGAGAATTACTTAACATCTCTATGCCTCAGGTTTTTCATATGTGTTTCAGGGATAATACTAGTGTCATTGCTACATGGTTGTATTTGTAAGTATTAACTGAGTTAATAATGAAGAAAGGCTTACGACGAAGCTTAGCATACAGATAATGCTTAACATGTGTTTTCTATTCTTACTATAATCTATGTATGTCTACCTAAATATATATAAAACTTAAGGGTCTTAAAATGAAAAGTGAGCCATTTGGTGCTCAAGATAGTGAGTACTCTCCCTTCTGATCAATCAGAATGTTATCATGTAGAAAGTTCTAATTTCAGGCAGTGTGGCAAGGCCAGCCTCCAGCTTATTTATGGTCAAATTCTTCAACCCCCGACCCCCGCCAGGCATTTACTATTGCTCAAAATTTCAATGTGTCAAATTTTGGGCTTCAATTTTCTACATTTGTTCATCTTCTAGAACTGGGTTTGCTTAACTCTCAGTTCCTTTCTGTAGGACCCTAGAATTGAAGGATTCTAGTCCCTTCATCTCTACCCGGGTCAAGTTCACGTGAGGTGATACCAGATGGCAGCAAAGAGAAATGAGTTGCTGGAGGCCAGGGTTGTCATTTGAAAAAGATCGAATTGTTGTTGCACTTGGTCATGGCTCTTACTAAAAATACTGCACTCATTTAATGTGCCTGCTTCAGTGGAGCTGAACTTTGTCTATTTGGGGTGTGTGCTACAGGGGCAAGTGCCTGTGAAAGAATTAAAGCAAAGAAAATTCTCTTTCAATTGTTATCACTCTTCTTCATTCTCATCCCAGTCTTGTCAAGAATTAAGTGAAATAGGAGTCAGACATTACTGTTTCAGTGCCTCCTCCAAACTCCAGCCATTTAAAATACCCTCAGCCCACATCTTAGTGAGAGGGAGCAATTCCCTGTGTCTCCAGGGACTTGAGGAACACCTGAACTGGGAGAAAGGGAACAGAAAGTAAGGTTTTCAGACCTAGTTATTGCCGTGTAACAAACGTAGCCTATTCCTATCAATCATTCTACATCTCTTTGTCATTTTATAAAATCCTGATTTTATTCAAGAAGCCATGTCCCCACCCTTGTAAAACAAATCATTATTGGTAAAAACAAATTATAATTGTCCCATTTCTTTCATTAGATATTTACTTCTCTAAAGCCTTTGGCATTGAGGGGTGGACATTAACATAAGTCAGTGATTTATGAAATAATTTACAAGAATAATTTTCCATAATGAAATAAATGAGTGACATCCCCATGAAGCTAACTACCACCCTGCCCTTTCATTTTCTCCTTGTTGTCGCTTCTCTTAACCTTAGAAATTGTAATACCACCTTACAATCACGAAGAGAGACTTTACCAACAAGCTCAAAATGGCACAACAGAAAGCCAGAGAGATTCTGGATTTCTTACGAGATTGTGGAGTTGTAGAAGCAGCTTGGATCTGCTGACCTCAAGTCTCCTAATGATGTAACACTCATCAGTATTACCAAAATCACTGTTAGTTGGATTGTTTGCTGTTTGCAGTATTTGAAGTTGCCTTCTCAATGAAATACTAAACAAGGTCTCAAATTTTAAAATAGTTGAGTGCGTTTCAATCAGCTGCAGGTTGAAGGAAGTAGGCTGATTAACATATGGGAATGCATACCTGCTTTGTATCCACACAATTGATTTCAAATCCCAGGTCTGCAGCTTATAGGCTATGTTCCTTTAGATAACTTACTCAGAATCTCTGTGCCTCATTTTGTCATGTTGAATGTGGGGCTAGTCATAGCTAAGAGGATTATTGGGAAGATTAAATGACCCTGCATAGATAATGTCTGGTACATGAAAGAAACTCAACAAACTTTATTTCACCTTTCTCTCTACCTTACATCTAAATTTAGGTTCACGAGGGAATTGCAGTGGTGTCAAGGGAAAACTTTCTTTGTGACATGTTTTTAAGTAAACAGGATGCAGAATCTTTGGTCTTTAAACAGACTTGGAAGTAGGAAAGTTCTAGTACAATGCATTCTGAATCAGGAGAGTAGACTGGATAAATGCTTTTGAATGCTTTCAGTTTTGGGGTTATTTTCAGCTCTTGCTCCCTGAGGATGTTGGCAGTTTCTTCCAGGTTGATGGTACTGTTTTGTGAGTGGTCCACTTTAATTTCCCTTAAAGAACATCCCTTAACAACCAAGGAACATAGTTGTTCATCTGCTGAATAACACATACTCTGATTCCTGCTCTGCCAAAACTGAAAGGCTTGCACATGGTTAGCTTATTTGTGTCTCAGAGCTAAGTGAGTCAGAGGCAGTTCTCGTCTGGGAGGTGAGCTCTGACCTGCTATCTTAGACCGGGTTCACTAGAAGCAGTCCTTGACATGGAGATTCATGTACCAGTGAGTTATTAAGAAAGAGCTTCCAGGAGAAACTGGTGAGGGGTGGGGGAGGAAAGACTGAGAAGGGTGCAATTTCTGGCAAAGTACCAGCCCCAGCCTAATCCTGCAGGGTGCTCTGTGGCATAAATTACACATCAAAGTTCCTCTAGCCTGGAGGCAACAGAGCTGAGCTTTATACTCCCAGAAAGTCTGCCATTGGCAGTGGAAAAAAAAGTTGACAGTGTGTGTGGTAGCTAGGTAAGGAGGAAACTCCGGGACACTTTGAGCTTTCTGTGCCTTCAACCCAAGAGGCTGGAGTGGTCCGTAGGCAGCACTCTGAAAGAAACTGCAGATGCAAGTCAGGAGAAGCAAAGCACACCAAAACTGATGCCTATGTGCACAGAACGGGTAAATGGCTTCAAAGGGAGTCTGGGCAGAGCTATGTTCTATAAACCTATCTCCCTGCCTCTCAGAGACAACGTGCTTACTTCCCCATGGAAAAAACAACACACCACTTCTCAATGAAAACTTGAGTTGACCCAGGTTCTCCAACCAAGGCACTTGCAAACTGTGTGATACTGGGAAGATTTACTGTCTAAATCTCTCTCTCTTTTTTTTTTTTTTTTTTAGAGCTAGAATTTAATAATAGAGGTGGAATATGAATGTAGGGTTTTATTTCACTGCACTGTATAAGAAAAATATCTAAATCATAAAATTGAAAGGGATCATGAGTAGGCAGGTCCTCTCTGGGCTGGACAGATACCTACCTATCTCAGAGAAGTATCTATCTTATTTCCAACACTCTTCCAATTTGGTAGTTTTCTTGATTTTAGATATTTCCAGCAAAATAACAATCATGATAAACAATGCTAACATCCCTGCTACAACAACAAGAATTTCTTTCCTCAAGGGTTATGCTCACTGAATTGTCACTTTTTTGAGAAATTTTTTGCTATTACTCTAATTACATTCCCAGTATTAAATGCTTTTATAATACAAAATAACACTCCCTATAATTTATCAGAGTGATAATTTTAAATTAATTTGTTTGGTTCTCTGATTAATATTGTTTCCTAGAATGTGAGTTCCAGCTGGGTGCAGTGGCTCACGCCTTTAATCTCAACACTTTGGGAGGCTGAGGCTGGCAAATCATGAGGTTAGGAGTTCGGGACCAGCCTGACCAACATGGTGAAACTCGTGTCTCTACTAAAAATAGGAAAAGTAGCCTGTGGCAGGTGCCTGTAATCCCAGCTACTCAGGAGGCTGAGGCAGAAGAATAGCTTGAACCCAGGAGATGGAGGTTTCAGTGAGGTGAGATAGTGCCACCTCACACCAGCCTGGGTGACACAGTGAGGCTCTGTCTCAAAAACAAACAAAAAAGAATGTGAGTTCCATGAATTCAGTAACTAACTAAAGCAAAACCCACCAGAAGGTCATGTGTGGGTTTGCATGCTTTATATGTCTTTGTATTGTGGATCACCCTTCTACTTCTACACCCTACACGGTGACTGATGCATATTAGTTGCTTTACAAATAACTAACCCTTGTGGTGTTGTAAACTCAGCATTAGCTTAGGGATAGAGTGACCAGGGTTTTTGGATTGAGGAAAAACTTACACATAATGATAGTCACAGGTGATAAGTGTGACATTCAATCTGAATTTTCAAATGTATTTCCTTGCATCCAACATCCTAGTCAAGATACTGTCAAGAATATTTCAGTCACACAAGAGTGGTCCCTCATGACCCTTATCAGTCAGTCTCACTTTTAGTCAACAACTCTTTTAATTTCTATTAGTTTTGTCTTTTCTTGAAATTCATATAAATCAAACCATATGGTATACGTTCTTTCGTGTATGGCTTTTGTCTTAGTTCATTTTGTGTTGCTATAACAGAATTCATAAAATGAAGTAATCCATAAAGAACAAAGATTCTTTTTTTAAAAAAAATAATTTATTTATTTTACTTTAGGTGAATACTATATCTGGCATTTCTCCCCATCTTATCCCTCCGCACCCTCCCCTCCCTCCCCATCCCCCATTGTCTCTCCCCTACTCCCCCCAACTGTCCCCTGTGTGTAATGCTCCTCTCCCTGAGTCCATGTGTTCTCGTTGTTCAACACCCACCTATGAGTGAGAACACATGGTGCTTGGATCAGTTTGCTGAGAATGATGGTTTCCAGATTCATCCAAAGGACACAAACTCATTGTTTTTTTTATGGCTGCTTAGTATTCCATTGTGTATATGTATCACATTTTCTTTGTCCAGTCTATCATTAATGGGCATTTGAGTTGGTTCCAGGTCTTTGCTATTGTACACAGGGCTGCAATGAACATAACGTGTGCATGTGTCTTTATAGTAGAATGATTTGTAGTTCTTTGGGTATAAATCCAATAGTGGGATTGCTGGGTCAAATGGAATTTCTATTTCTAGATCCTTGAGAAATCGCCACACTGTCTTCCACAATGGTTGAACTAATTTACACTCCCACCAATAATGTAAGAGCGTTCCTATTTCTACACATTTAAAAGTGTAAAGTGATTTTTTCCAGTTCTGTGAAGAAGGTCATTGGTAGTTTGATGGGGATAGCATTGAATCTATAGATTACTTTGGGCAGTATGGCCATTTTCACAATATTGATTCTTCCTAACCATGAGCATGGAATGTTTCTCTATCTGTTTGTGTCCTCTCTTATTTCATTGAGCAGTGGTTTGTAGTTCTCCTTGAAGAGGTCCTTTACATCCTTTGTTAGTTGTATTCCTAGGTATTTTATTCTCTTTGTAGCAATTGTGAATGGGAGTTTGCTCTTGATTTGGCTCTCTGTTTGTCTCTTATTGATATATAGGAATGCTTGTGATTTCTGCACATTGATTTTGTATCCTGAGACTTTGCTGAAGTTGCTTATCAGTTTGAGAAGATTTTGGGCTGAGACAATGGGGTCTTCTAGATATACAATCATGTCATCTGCAAATAGAGACAGTTTGACTTCCTTCTTTCCTAATCGAATACCCTTTATTTCTTTTTCTTGCCTGATTGCTCTGGCTAGAACTTCCCATACTATGTTGAATAGGAGTGGTGAGAGAGGGCATCCTTGTCTAGTACCTGATTTCAAAGAGAATTCTTCCAGCTTTTGCCCATTCAGTATGATATTGGCTGTAGGTTTGTCACATATAGCTTTTACCATTTTATGATACGTTCCATCAATACCTAGTTTATTGAGAGTTTTTAGCATGAAGGGCTGTTGAATTTTATCTAAGGCCTTCTCTGCATCTATTGAGATAATCATGTGGTTTTGTCTTTGGTTCCATTTATGTGATGGATTACATTTGTGGATTTGTGTATGTTGAACCAGCCTTGCATTCCCAGGATGAAGCCTACTTGGTCGTGATGGATAAGCTTCTTGATGTGCTGTTGCAGTCTGTTTGCCAGTATTTTATTGAATATTTTTGCATTCATGTTTATCATGGATATTGGCCTGAAGTTTTCTTTTTTAGTTGAGTCTGCCGGGTTTTGGTATCAGGATGATGTTGGTCTCATAAAATGAATTAGGGAAGATTCCCACCTTTTGTATTGTTTGATACAGTTTCTGAATGAATGGAACCAGCTCCTCTTTGTATGTCTGGTAGAATTCAGCTGTGAACCTGTCTGGACCTGGACTTTTTTTTGGTTAGTAGGCTATTGATTGCTGCCTCTACTTCAGCTCTTGTTATTAGTCTATTCAGGGTTACAGCTTCTTCCTGGTTTAGTTTTGGTAGAGTACAAGTGTCTAGGAATTTATCCATTTCTTCCTGGCTTACTGGTTTATGTGAGTAGAGCTGTTTGTAGTAATCTCTGATGGTAGTTTGTACTTCTGTGGGATCAGTGATGATATCCCCTTTATCGTTTTTTATTGCATCTATTTGATTCTTCTCCCTTTTCTTTTTTATTAATCTGGGTAGTGGTCTATTTTGTTGATCTTTTCAAAAAACCAGCTCCTGGATTTATTGATTTTTTGAAGGATTTTTTGTATCTCTATCTCTATCTCCTTCAGT
This sequence comes from Saimiri boliviensis, assembly GCF_048565385.1. Lineage (NCBI taxonomy): Eukaryota > Metazoa > Chordata > Mammalia > Primates > Cebidae > Saimiri > Saimiri boliviensis. The sequence goes on from NC_133463.1 coordinate 74,745,761, forward strand.
TCTGCTCTGATCTTAGTTATTATCTCTTGTCTTCTGCTAGTTTTTGAGTTTTTTTGATCTTGCTCCTCTAGTTCTTTCAATTTTGATGATAGGCTGTCAATTTTAGATCTTTCCTCTCTTCTCTGGTAGGCATTTATTGCTATAAATTTCCCTCTCGATACTACTTTAAAGGTGTCCCAGAGATTCTAGTAAGTTGTGCCTTCATTCTGGTTGGTTTCAAAGAATGTCTTTATTTCTGCCTTCATTTCATTGTTTATTCAGTCAACATTCAGAAGCAAGTTGTTCAGTTTCCAAGTGGTTGTGTGGGTTTGAGAGTGTTTCTTAATCCTGAGTTCTAGTCTGATTGTGCTGTGGTCTGATAGACTGTTTGTTATGATTTCTGTTCTTTTGCATTTGCTGAGGAGTGATTTGCTTCCAATGATGTGGTCAATTTTAGAGTAATTGCAATGTGGTGCTGAGAAAAATGTATATTCTGTGGATTTGGGGTGGAGTGTTCTGTATATGTCTATTAGATCCGCTTGGTCCAGCTCTGCATTCAAGTCCTGGATATCCTTGTTAATTCTCTGTCTTGTTGATCTGTCTAATATTGACCATGGAGTATTGAAGTCTCCCACTATTATTGTGTGGGAGTCTAAATCTCATTTTAGGTCATTAAGAACTTGCTTTATGTATCTGGGTACTCCTGTTTTGGGGGTGTATGTGTTTAGGATAGTTAGCTCTTCCTGTTGGATTGATCCTTTTACCATTATGTAATGTCCTTTTTTGTTTCTTTGATCTTTGTTGGTTTGAAGTCCATTTTATCAGAGACTAGGATTGCAACCTCTGCTTTTTTTTTTGTTCTCCATTTGCTTGGTAAATCTTCTTCCATTGCTTTGAGTCTATGTGTGTCTTTGTATGTGAGATGGGTTTCTTGAATACAGCACACCGATGGGTTCTGACTTTTTATCCAGTTTGCCAGTCTGTGTCTTTTGATTGGGGTGTTTAGGTCATTTACATTCAATGTTAGTATTGTTATGTGTGAATTTGATCCTGTCATTTTGTTACTGGCTGGTTTTTTTTTCTCATTAGTTGACGCATTTTCTTCATTGCATTTTTGGTCCTTGCCAACTGGTTTGCTTTTGTAGTGACTGGTACTTGTTCCTTTCCATGCTTAGTGTTTCTTTCAGGAGCTCTTGCAGGGCAGGTCTGGTGGTGACAAAAACTCTCAATAATTGCTTGTCCGTAAAGAATTTTGTTTCTCCTTGCTGTGAGTCTGATTGGCTTCCCTCTGTGGGTGACCTGACCTTTCTCTCTGGCTGCCCTTAGCATCTTTTCTTTCATTTCTACTCTGGTGAATTTGATGATTATGTGCCTTGGCGTTGCTCTTCTTGAGGAATATCTTTGCGGCGTTCTCTGTATTTCTTGAATTTGAAATTTGGACTGCCTTGCTAGGCTTGGGAAGTTCTCCTGGATAATATCCTGGAGTCTGTTTTCCAGCTTGGATTCATTCTCCCCGTCATAGTCAGGTACTCCAATCAAGCGTAGATGAGGTTTTTTCACATAATCCCATATTTCTTGGAGGCTTTGTTCATTTCTTTTCACTCTTTTTTTCTCTTATATTGCCTCCTCTTTTTATTTCATTGAGTTGATCTTCAATCTTTGATATCCTTTCTTCTGCTTGATTGATTTGGCGATTAAAACTTGTGTTTGCTTCACGTATTTCTCGTGCTGTGTTCTTCAACTCCATCAAGTCGTTTATGTTCTTCTCTAAGCTGGTTATTCTAGTTAGCATTTCGTCTAACCTTTTTTCAAGGTTTTTGGTTTCTTTGCATTGAGTTAGAATGTGTTCCTTTAGCTCTGAAAAGTTTATTATCCACCTTCTAAATCCTGTTTCTGTCAATTCTTCGCACTCCATCTTGGTCAAGTTGTGATCCTCTGTTGTTGAGGAGTTGTGGTCCCTTGAAGGAGAAGAGGTGTTCTGGTCTTTGATGGTTTCACCTTTTTTGCACTGGTTTTTTCCCCCATCTTTGTGGATTTACCTGGCTGTGGTGTCAGAGAGCTGCTTGATGAGGTCGCTTGTCTGCCTGTGGGGGAACTACTGGGTTTCTAGGGACTCCTTCAGGTTACTAGGGAAGCTTCCTGTGTCTTTTTTGTTTATGCTTGGAGATTAGGCCCACCTCTTCCACTAATCTGTAGGTGCTGCTGGATTGTCAAGAAAGCCATCCTGTTGCTACGTAGCCTTCCTGTGTTTTTTGTTAAAGCATGTAGCCCAGTCCCAGCCCTCTAGTGGTGGGTTGTGTCCTTCCTCTACTGGGCTGGATCATTCAGGGTTCATCTCAGACTGTGGGAACTGGCTATACAACCCACTAGAGTCAGAGCTTCAGCCCTCTGGGGTTTGTGGGGGAGGGTAGGGACCTGCACAGCCACACCTGGCAGTCTCCCCCTTTCAGCTTTCTCTCCCTCTGGGCCCACCCAGCTGCTCCCTCTTACAGTGCTCTCTCTCTCTGGGTAGTGGGGGAGGGGGAGATAGCTCAATCTGCAGACTCTTATTCAACTCCACACTTGTCATTTCTGGTGCTTGACTGGTAAAGATCCCCTGTTCTGTGTATTACTGAGGCTTTGAGGGAAGCTCTGTATCTGGACTTGAGCACCAGAGGTGGAGCCTCCAACTCTCTGGTCAGATGCACTTTCTAGGTGAAGGAGCACCCCTCCCCACCTCGGTCTGCCCTGAGTGGACTTTGCTCACCCTCGGACCAGACCCGTTGAAATGCACCTGGCACCTCGGTTGGAGCTAGGAGATCTCTGGGTTTCTGCATCTCTTTCGCTGGGTGTTGTGTGCTGGAGTTCTGTCTAATCCGCCATCTTGGATCACAAAGATTTATTTCTTACTGTCCTAGAGGCTGGGAAGTCCAATGTCATGAGACTTGCAAGTGCTTCATTGCTGCATCATCCTTTGAAGCAAGACAGAAGGGCAGGCAAGCCAAGAATGTGGGAAAGGGGCAGGGGACCAAATCACCCTTTTATCAGAAACTAACTCCCCAGATAACAAACCCACTCTTCAAATAATGACATTAATCCACTCACGAGGGCATGGCTCTCATGACCTAATTCTCTTTTATAGGTCTCTTCTCTCAACGCTGCTGCATTGAGGATTAAGTTTCCACCACAGGAACTTTGGGGGACACATTTAAACCATAGCAGCCTCTTTCTCTTGTCATTGTTTTTGAGATTCTCTATGCTGTTGGATATATTAATAGTATATTATATTATCCTACTGATGTATATTTGGTCTGTTTCCAGTTGTTGGCTAATTTGAATAAAGCTTCTATGAACATTCACAAGTAGTGTATAAACATATTTAGCTCACATGGATAAATAATTAGGGGTGAAATTTCTGGGTCACGGGCTAGATATATATTTAACTGTATTAAAAAAACTGTCAAACCATTTTATATTCTCATGAACAACAGATGAGGGTTTCAGTTATTCCACATTCTCATCATTTGGTTTTGTAAATAATTTATATTTTAGCTGTTCAAGCGGGTATGATGTATTATTCACTACATTTAATTTGCATTTCCCAAATAACCAATGATGTTGAATAATTTTTCATATGCTTATTGTCCATTTGTACATATTTTATTAAAGTGCCCACTCTGGGATGCTGGGAAGATGGCCGCCTAAGAACAGCTCAGGACTTCAGCTCCCAGTGAAAGTGCAGAGGGTGAGTGGATGCCGCATTTCCAGACAAATTTTTATTGCCCACAGACCAGGAGATACCCAGGCAGAGGGGTCACCAGTGCCGCAGTCCCGGCCGGTGTGCCTGTTTTGGCCCCTGTGGGGCTGATTTGGCCCGTGCGGCTGCTTTGACCATGCCCTGTTGCGGCAGTTCTCCGTACAAAAGCCACTGGTCTGGGAGCCCTCTTAGCTGGTGATCAGAGCCCTGAGACGGCAGAGTTGCCCATTCATCTGAAATAGCTAGCCAGGCTAGGAGATTCCTAGGCAAAAAATCTGCCAGGAGCTGGCGCTGCTGTTTGAGCCAACTCAGTGAGTTGCAGCACGGGAGATCCCGACGCCTTTTCAACAAGTGACTGGAACACTGGGTCGTTCAACTTAAAAAATAAAAGAAAAGACTCTGAGTTAGGGAGCCAGGTGATCAGGCTCAGTTGGTTCCACCCCCCCACCCCAAAAAACAACTAAAACAAAAACAGTAATTGAAAACCCTCTGGGTTGAGTCCTTTACACCAAGCACAGCTGAACCCAGGATGGTCCGGCTCCGTGGGGGAGGGGTGTCCACCATTACTGAGACTCTCCACCACTACGGAGGCGGGCCACCGTTGCTGAGGCAACCTGCTGTTGCCGAGGCAACCTGCCACAACAGAGAGAGTCCGCCATAACAGAGGTGGGGCCACCGTTGCCGAGACAGTTCTAACTATACCCATATAAACAGGACTGCAGGGAAGAGCACAGGGCAGCTCAGCAAAGCCTCTGCGGGCAGGCAGTGGCGAGGCGTGCTGCTAGCTGGGCGAGTCAGACTTGAAAGAAAAATCAAAAAGGCAGTAGCACAACGGAAACTCATAAAGCCCCAACTCCCCGGGACAGAGCACCCAGGAACAAAAAGTGCTTTATGAGTCAGCTGCAGCAGACCTAAACGTACCTGCCCAGCAGCTCTGAATGAACAACGGAGCTCACAGCTCAGGACTTACGACCCAATAAAAGATAGACTGTCTCCTCAAGTAGCTCCCTGACCCCCATAGATCCAAAGACTCACCTCATAAAGGAGAGAACGGACTGACAGTTGGCGAGCATCCTTCTGGGACAAAGATAGCGGAAGAGGAAACTGGTAGCAACCCTTACTGTTCTGCAGCTGCTGCAGGTGATCCACAGGCAAGCAGGGCCTGGAGAGGACCTCAGCAGTCCTACAGCAGAGGGGCCAGACTGTTAGAAGGAAAGCTTGAAAAAAAAAAAAAAAAAAAAAAAAAGAAGTAACTTCAGCATCTATGAACTAGAAGCTCATTCAGAGACCCAATTTGAAAGACAGTAACTACAAGGACAACAGGTGGATAAACCCACAAAAATGGGAAGAAACCAGCGCAAAAAGGATGAAACCTCCCGAAACCAGAACACCTCTCCTCCTAAAAGGGATCACAATTCCTCACCAGCAAGGGAACCAGACCGGATGGAGGAGGATGATGAAATGACAGAATCAGACTTCAGAAGGTAGGTCGTAAGAAACTACAGTGAGCTAAAAGAACATGTTCTAACCCAACGCAAAGAAACTAAGAACCTTGAAAAAAGATTGGATGAAATGCTAACGAGAATGGACAACATAGAGAGGAATGTAAGTGAATTGATGGAGCTGAAAAACACAACACAAGAACTTCGTGAAACATGCACAAGCTTCAACAGCTGAACTGACCAAGCAGAAGAAAGGATATCAGAGGTCGAAGATCAACTCGATGAAATAAAAAGAGAAGGCAAGAACAGAGAAAAAAGCGCAAAAAGGAATGAACAAAATCTTCAAGAAATGTGGGACTATGTGAAAAGACCTAATCTATGTTTGATAGGTGTACCTGAAAGTGATGAAGAGAATGAATCCAAGCTGGAAAGTACTCTTCAGGATATTATCCAGGAAAACTTCCCCAATCTAGCAAGGCAGGCCAATATTCAAATCCAGGAAATACAGAGAACACCACAAAGATATTCCTCAAGAAGAGCAACCCCAAGGCACATAATCGTCAGATTCACCAGGGTTGAAATGAAAGAGAAAATGCTAAGGGCAACCAGAGAGAAAGGTCGGGTTACTCACAAAGGGAAGCCCATTAGACTCACAGCAGATCTCTCAGCAGAAACCCTACAAGCCAGAAGAGATTGGGGGTCAATATTCAACATCCTTAAAGAAAAGAACTTTCAACCCAGAATCTCCTATCCAGCCAAACTAAGCTTCATAAGTGAAGAAAAAATAAAATCCTTTGCAAACAAGCACGTACTCAGAGATTTCATCACCACCAAACCTGCTCTACAAGAACTCCTGAAAGAGGCTCTACACATGTAAAGGAACAACCAGTACCAGCCACTCCAAAAACACACCAAATGGTAAAAGAGCATCAACACAATCAAGAATCTGCATCAACTAACCAACAAAACAGCCAGGTAGCATCAAAATGACAGTATCACATTCACACATAACAATACTATCCCTAAATGTAAATGGACTAAATGCCCCAATCAAAAGACACAGACTGGCAAATTGGATAAAAAGCCAAAACCCATCAGTGTGCTGTATCCAGGAAACCCATCTTACATGCAAGGATACACAAAGGCTCAAAATAAAGGGATAAAGGAAGATCTACCAAGCATATGGTGAGCAAAAAAAAGCAGGAGTTGCAATTCTCTTCTCTGATAAAATAGATTTTAAAGCAACAAAGATCAAAAGAGACAAGGACATTACATAATGGTAAAAGGATCACTGCAACAAGAAGAGCTAACGATCCTAAATATATACGCACCCAATACAGGAGCACCCAGATACATAAGGCAAGTTCTTAATGACTTACAAAGAGATTTAGACTCCCACACAATAATAATGGGAGACTTTAACACTCCATTGTCAATATTAGACAGATCAACCAGACAGAAAATCAACAAGGATATCCAGGACCTGAACTCAGACATGGAACAAACAAACCTAATAGACATTTACAGAACTCTCCACCCCAAATCCACAGAATATACATTCTTCTCAGAACCACATCATACCTACTCTAAAATTGACCACATAATTGGCAATAAATCACTCCTCAGCAAATGCAAAAGAACGGAAATCATAACAAACAGTCTCTCAGACCACAGTGCAATCGAGTTAGAACTCAGAATGCAGAAACTAACTCAGAACCGCACAGCTTCATGGAAACTGAACAACTTGCTCTTGAATGTTGACTGGATAAACAATGAAATGAAGGCAGAAATAAAGATGTTCTTCGAATCCAGTGAGAATGAAGACACAACATACCAGAATCTCTGGGACACATTTAAAGCAGTCTCTAGAGGAAAATATATAGCAATGAGTGCCCACATGAGAAGAAAGGAGAGATCTAAAATTGACACCCTATCATCAAAATTGAAAGAGCTAGAGGAGCAAGATCAAGAAAAAACTCAAAACCTAGCAGAAGACAGGAAATAACTAAGATCAGAGCAGAACTGAAGGAAATAGAGACACAAAAAACTCCTCAAAAAACAATAAATCCAGGAGCTGGTTTTTTGAAAAGATCAACAAAATAGACAGACCACTAGCCAGATTAATAAAAAAGAAGAGAGAGAATAACCAAATTGATGCAATAAAAAACGATAAATGGGATATCACCACTGATTCCACAGAAATCCAAAACATCATCAGAGATTATTACAAACAACTCTATGCACATAAACTAGTAAACCTGGAAGAAATGGATAAATTCCTGGACACCTGCATCCTCCCAAGCCTAAACCCGGAAGAAGCCAAAACCTTGAATAGACCAATAACAAGGTCTGAAGTCGAGGCAGCAATAAAGAGCCTACCACCCAAAAAAAGCCCAGGTCCAGATGGGTTCACAGCCGAATTCTACCAGACATACAAAGAGGAGCTGATGCCATTCCTTCTGAAACTATTGCAGACAATCCAAAAAGAGGGAATCCTTTCCAAATCATTTTATGAGACAAACATCATCCTGATACCAAAACCCGGCAGAGACTCAACAAGAAAAGAAAATTTCAGGCCAATATCCATGATGAACATAGATGCAAAAATCTTCAATAAAATACTGGCAAACCGATTGCAACAGCATATCAAAAAGCTCATCCACCATGATCAAGTAGGATTCATCCCGGGGATGCAAGGCTGGTTCAACATATGCAAGTCCATAAACGTAATTCACCACATAAACAGAACCAAAGACAAAAACCACATGATTATCTCAACTGATGCAGAGAAGGCCTTTGACAAAATTCAACAGCCCTTCATGCTAAAAACCCTCAATAAACTAGGTATTGACGGAACATATCTCAAAACAATAAAAGCTATTTATGACAAACCAACAGCCAATATCATACTGAATGGGCAAAAACTGGAAGCATTCCCTTTGAAATCTGGCACTAGACAAGGATGCCCTCTCTCACCACTCGTATTCAATATAGTACTGGAAGTTCTAGCCAGAGCAATCAGGCAAGAAAAAGAAATAAAGGTTATTCAAATTGGAAAGGAGGAAATCAAATTGTCTCTATTTGCAGATGACAACATGATTGTATATCTAGAAGACCCCATCGTCTCAGCCCAAAATCTCCTGAAACTGATAAACAACTTCAGCAAAGTCTCAGGATACAAAATCAATGTGCAAAAATCACAAGCATTCCTATACACCAGTAACAGACTTAAAGAGAGCCAAATCAAGAGCAAACTGCCATTCACAATTGCTACAAAGAGAATAAAATACCTAGGAATACAACTAACAAGGAACATAAAGGACCTCTTCAAGGAGAACTACAAGCCACTGCTCAACGAAATAAGAGCAGACACAAACAGATGGAGAAACATTCCATGTTCATGGTTAGGAAGAATCAACATCGTGAAAATGGCCATACAGCCCAAAGTAATTTACAAATTCAATGCTATTCCCATCAAGCTACCAATGACCCTCTTCACAGAACTGGAAAAAAAAAACACCTTAAACTTCATATGGAACCAAAAGAGAGCCCGCATAGCCAAGTCAATTCTAAGCAAAAAGAACAAAGCAGGAGGCATCACACTACCGGACTTCAAACTATACTACAAGGCTACAGTAATCAAAACAGCATGGTACTGGTACCAAAACAGAGCTATAGACCAATGGAACAGAAAAGAGGCCTCAGAGGAAATACAACATACCCACAACCATCTGATCTTCGACAAACCTGACAAAAACAAGCAATGGGGAAAGGATTTCCTGTTTAATAAATGGTGTTGGGAAAACTGGCTAGCCATGTGCAGAAAGCAGAAACAGGACCCCTTCCTGACATCTTACACCAAAATTAACTCCAGATGGATTAAAGACTTAAACATCAGACCTAACACCATAAAAACCCTAGAAGAAAATCTAGGCAAAACCATTCAGAACATAGGCGTAGGCAAGGACTTCATGACCAAAACGCCAAAGGCAATGGCAACAAAAGCCAAAATAGACAAATGGGACCTAATCAAACTCCACAGCTTCTGCACGGCAAAAGAAACAGTCAGTAGAGTGAATCGTCAACCAACAGAATGGGAAAAAAATTTTGCAGTCTACCCATCTGACAATGGTCTGATATCCAGAATTTACAAAGAACTAAAATAGATCTACAAGAAAAAAACAAGCCCATTCAAAAATGGGCGAAGAATATGAATAGACACTTTACAAAAGAAGACATACAGGAGGCCAACAAACATATGAAAAAATGCTCATCATCACTGGTCATTAGAAAAATGCAAATCAAAACCACATTGAGATACCATCTCACACCAGTTAGAATGGCGATCATTAAAAAATCTAGAGACAACAGATGCTGGAGAGGATGTGGAGAAATAGGAACACTTTTACACTGTTGCTGGGACTGTAAATTAATTCAACCACTGTGGAAGACAGTGTGGCAATTCCTCAATGACCTAAAAATAGAAATCCCATTTGACCCAGCAATCCCATTACTGGGTATATATCCAAAGGATTATAAATCATTCTACTATAAGGATACATGCACACGAATGTTCATTGCAGCACTGTTTACAATAGCAAAGACCTGGAACCAACCCAAATGCCCAATTATGATAGACTGGATAGGGAAAATGTGGTACATATACACCATGGAATATTACGCGGCCATCAAAAACGATGAGTTCACGTCCTTTGTAGGGACATGGATGAACCTGGAAACCATCATTCTCAGCAAACTGACACAAGAGCAGAAAATCAAACACCGCATGTTCTCACTCATAGGCGGGTGTTGAACAATGAGAGCACATGGACACAGGGAGGGGAGCACTACACACTGGGGTCCGTTGAGGGTAAATGGGGGAGGGTCGGGGGGGTGGGGAGGTGAGAAGAGATAGCATGGGGAGAAATGACAGATACAGGTGAGGGGACGGAAGGCAGAAAACCACACTGCCATGTGTGTACCTATGCAACAATCTTGCATGTTCTTCACATGTACCCCAAAACCTGGAATGCAATAAAAAAAATAAAGTGCCCACTCAAGTATTTTATGCATTTTTATTTGGTTGCTTTTTTCATTTTTAAATTTAGGAGCTCTTTTTGTATTCTTAATATGAGCTGTATGCCAGATGTCTGTTATACAAATATATACTTCCAGTTTTGGCTTGCCTTTTGGTTTTTAAATCTACCATTTGCTATTTTTCTTCTTTGTGTCACATCTGATTTTGTTCCCATTTTTATTTCCTGGTGTTCTTCTGTATTAAGTATTTTTATGGACCAGGTGTGGTGACTCATACCTGTAATTGCAGCACTTTGGGAGGCCAAGGTGGGAAGATCACGTGAGGCTACGGGATCAACTTGGGCAAATACAATAACAGGTACTTCATCAGGATTGGAGACTTGGAAATCCATCTTTTTTCATCTGAAAAATCTGGGACAGCTTAACCACTCTTAGCCTCAGTTTTCTAATTTAGAAAAAAAAAAGAATTAGTGAGATATTATTTAATATGTGTCAAGTGCTCAGGCTAGTATCTAGTGGAGTTGATATTCAATGTAGTATTACGATGCAGTGGGCAAGATTACGCATTCTTGAAATAGAGGATCTGGATTCAAATTCATGTGCCATCATTTATTTACCTTTTGATTTGCGGCAGTTACTTTATCTTTGTCTCAGTTTTGCTCAACGTGAAAGAGGGTGACAATGGAAGTTAGCCATTCAATAGTTGTTGAAATGATTACATGGGTAAATAACAGCATTGATACTGATGACAATCAAACAGTAAGAACTGAATGTTACATGTTATAATTTTTCCTTAACATTAGTTTTATTATTCCTCTCAATACCACCACTGCCTTTACAACAAATGCCCACAATCTAATTGTGTTTTTATTTTTTTATTATACTTTAAGTTCTGGGGTACATGTGCAGATCATGCAGGATTGTTACACAGGTAGACATATGCCTTGGTGGTTAGTGGCATCCATATCCCCATCATCTACATTAAGCATTTCTCCTAATGCTATCCCTCCCCAATCCCCCCACCCCCTGCTATCCTTTCCTAGTCCCCCACCCACTAACAGGCCCCAGTGTGTGATGTTCCCCTCCCTGTGTCCATGTGTTCTCATTGTTCAACACCCACCTATGAGTGAGAACACGCAGCATTTGGTTTTCTGTTCTTACATGAGTTTGTTGAGAATGATGGTTTCCAGCTTCATCCAAGAAGCTAGTTGTGTTTTTTAATAGAAACTTAACAAGTTTGCCTCTGTGCTCTTCAATAATTTTCTTCCTGTCTTATATCTAATATTCTACAAATATCTCATGTCTAGAGATAATTAGCCTTATACCCTCCCTACACTTGATTTCTTTGCCCATGTTAGTGACACTGCCAAAAATATCCTGTTTTCCCCTACTTTTGCTCATGTTCTTACATCCACTTCTTTGTGGCAAACAAAGCATCTTCTTGAGATACTTTCTTCCAGTGCTTCTCCTAAGATCTATCCCTCTTTTGGTTGTCTTTGTGCTATTCTGAAACATATGCATCCTAGTTTTCTGTTGTCCCCTTAACCACACTTACCTGGTAGTGCTTTTGCCTTAGGACTGTCTGGAAGCTGAATGAACAGTCATTCCTATAAAAACTGAGTAACACAAGAAACCTTTTATTTTCAAATACTCTTTAAGATGTGCATGAAGGACACATTACAAGATGCTCTTCATTCTGCCAAAAAGCCCAGGTATTAGTTTTCAATTACTGCCATAACAAATTATCACAAACTCCATGACTTAAAACAACACACATTATGACATTAAAGATCTGTAGGTCAGAAATCTGTTATAGGTTGCACGAGACTTAAATGCTGACTGCCAGCTGCATTCTTTTTTGGAGGTTTGAGGGGAGAATCACGTTCTTGCTTATTCAGGTTGTTGGCAGAATTCAGCTCCTTGTGGTTGAGGAACTGAGGTCTGTATTTGCTTCCTGGCTGTAGTCTGAGAGCAGTTCCCAGCTTCTAGGAGCTACCTGTATTTCCTTGACTTGCAGCCTCATCTCTTCATCTTCAAACTAGTCACAAAGTCAAGTCCTTTTCACCGTGCCTCTCCTGCCATCTGATCGTTCTTCCTCTTACAGAGTATAATCCTTGAGGTTCAATGGGACCCACCCAGAAAATTCCAGTTAATCTTCTTATGTTCATATCAGTTGATTAGCAACTTTAATTCCTCTTGCAACTCTAAATCCCTTTTTGCCATATATATACCATATTCAAAGTTTCTGGGGATTAAGTGGACATCTTTGGGTAGGGGTCATTTCTTTCTTTCTCTTTCTTTCTTTCTCTTTCTTTCTTTTTGTTTGCTTACCACAAACCACATCAAATATTCAGCTATTGAAAGTTACTTTTTGATCCAGCCACTGCTTTAGATTCTCTCCCCACTCTTTTTAAAGCATGGACATCCAAATTACTCACTTCCTTTATATAAAATGTTGCATTATTGTAACATGTACTTTCAAAATGAAAACCTCACTCCATTCTGCTATCCATAAAAACAGAAGCTCTCTAGTTAACAGGAATGTACCTGTCAGTTATCTCACCCCCAAAGTCTTATCTAACTACCTATTATGTATCTCACTATCCACCATTTATCTACCTACCTATTATCTATTTATCTATCTAACATCTATCACCTTTTTGTATGTCTATCTAGCTAATCTATTTACCTGCTTATCTATAATCTATCATCTATCTACCTATCATTTGTCTTCTATCTATCATCCATCTACCATCTGTTGTCTTCTGTCATCTATCTACTATCTCATCTATATATTTATCTGTCTATTGATATGGTTTGGCTCTGTGTTCCCACCCAAATCTTCATCGCAAATTGTAATCCCCATTGTGTGAGAGAGAGACCTGGAATCCCCATGTGTCAAGGGAGGGAAGCAGTAGGATTATGGGGTGAGTTCCCCCATGTTGTTTTCATGGTAGCAAGGAATTCTCATGAGATCTGATGGTTTTATGGGTGGTAGTTTTTCCTGTGCTCTCACCTGCTCTCTCTCCCCTGTAGGCCACATAGGCGTGCCTGCTTCCCTCTGCTTCCCCTTCACCATGATTGCAAGTTTGCTGAGGCCTCCCTGGCCATGTGACACTGTGACTCAATTAAACCTCTTTTCTTTATAAATTACCCAGTCTTGGGTATGTCTTTGTTGCAATGTGAAAATGGACTAATACACCTATGTATAACCTATCTATCATCTATCTATCAACTATCTTCTATCCATCTAATCTATCTCTTATCTCTCTATCTCTGAGATTAGATTAGATGGATAGAATGAGAGAGTGTCATTTAACCAGAGTTCAGATGGAAGAAAGATCCAAGAAGTTTGGATGATTACAGGTTAACCATCTGAGTCAAATTTGTCACCATTAATTATAAAGTTTCGGAGTCTTAAGCAGGAGTCAGAAGACCATACCAAGTTCATGGTAAGGTAATGATCTCAGGATAAATTTGGTATTGGTTAATGCACATCTGATAGCTAGCTAGCTATTTATCTATCTCTTCCTATCTCCAAATAAATGCAGCATTCTAAGAGTAATTCCTAGAGTAACTGCCAAGTGTTGAAAATGAAATCTTCCCAGCACTTACACCTCTCTATCTTTCCATGATTACTATTTCTAATACATGCCTCTTGAAGACAAGTGTGAGAACTCATGCTGAGGCCCATTCAAACTCACAATCCCTTTGATTACTATGTAATTTCATATTTAATCATACCAGTCATGATGAAAATAAAAATTGTGTAGGATATTATAGTTTACAAAATACAAATAGAATTTTATGTGAAGTCATGTGGCAATCCTGTAAGACAGGCAGGGATCAACTTCTATACTTCCTATTTTGCATTTGAAAAAAGTGAAATTAAATGGAGTTAATCTTGCCTAAGGTCACATAACTAGTCAGTTATGGTATGTGGATATGAACTCAACTTCTTTCCTTTTTGCTATGTCTACAGTGGTTAATTCTGCAAGTTGCTGTGATAATAAAGTTCTGCTTTTGACTCTATTACAAATGTGATAGGCTAGTTTTTCCTTAAAATGATAAAAATGTCATATATATGTATGATATACTGACCACCATAATCTATTTTCTAAAATACAGCTCATTTTGCATATATATTTTGAATTGAATTCCACACATTATATTTCCTACTACCTTTCTAATATAATTTTTAGTTGTTTCTTTACTTTTAGACTTTGCATAGTCTCTTAAATATTTTTTTCTTCTTTATCATCTTATGATTCTAGATGTATCTCCCTGTCTTCCATGTCTTGCTTCTTCCTTCCAAAATGAAAAGTAATTTGTTAAATACATTCACACTAGAGATACAGAGTCAGATAGAAGAAACTTAATTCAAGTTGCTAGTAAGTTGTAACGAATACTTGCAAAACTGTGTTCTATCTCACCATATTGCAACATGGTGCTTTAAATAATTCTCTACATGGCCTGGCTGCCAGTATTTTTTAACATATGCATTATCATTGTCCCAAATTCCAGATAGTTCATGGTCCTCTTAAAATGTTTTCCTGAACTAGTTCCCTGTTCTAGATGTGCATTAACCAATAATGAATTTACTCTGAGATCATTACCTTGCCATGAACTTGGTATGGGTCTTCTATGACTCCTGCTTAAGACTCCAAAGCTTTATAATTAGTGGTGACAAATCTGACTCAGATGGTTAACTAGTAATCATCCAAACTTCTTGGATCTTTTTTCCATCTGAACTCTGGTTAAATGATGATCCCTCATTCTCAATTTGGACAATTGGTTATCGGACTAAAATGGAGGGCATGGCATATGACTCAATTAACTTCTAATTTCTTGGTATTATACTATTATTCTGATCTGACAGACCTTGCAAGTTCTTACTCTGTTTTTCTATATAGTCATTTTTTCTATTTCCTACTCCTCATTCAGTTGTACACAAATAGCAAATACAAGTCCCAACCAGATAGCTCTTTCTTCATTCAAATAATAGAAAATGAAGTGTAAGTGTCTGTTGACAGTTTAATATGTTATCTCACACAGTCCTGTCCAGAATTATTTTCATTTAAATAAAAGAATTTTATTATAAAAGCACACTGTAAAGAGAAAGGAATGGATCTAATTAGAATACCAGCATCAGCCCAACATGATAAATCTATTTAAGAACCCCAATTTTGTTGAAAAAAAGATATTTAGGGTAACTTGCATAACACAGAGCAAGATATGATAGATTAAAATTCGGGGTAAAAAATGAAACAAGGCGAGACCTAAGAATAGCAAAGATGAGACTAAATGTGCATATTATAAATACTATGTTCCAAAAATTATTTCATAAGAGTTGGCAACTAAAGGGAAAATTTTTAAACCTCTGATTGTTACATAGTTCACAGTGTTTATACGATATAAATAGATCTGTTCTATTCTTATTTCCAGGAGCAGACAGAAATTTCTCCCCAGGATTCTCAGAAGAGTAGTGTGTGATGCAATGATTGATGTGTTCAACAACACCCTCTCAATAGACTCAGAGACAAGTACTGTGAGCTGTGTCTTCTAATAGCCACCCTCAATAGAGTTTGATGATCTTCAGAAAAGACAATTCAGTAAAAGGGCAAGTCAGTAAAAATAATCCCCTAAGAAATTGAACAGATGGAGTCAGGTACAGGCTTCCAAGTTGATTGAGTCTAAACTGGGGATATATTTCAGCCTTTCTGGTAGACTGTGTGGCTAGCATACCCTTTAGGAGATTCTCGGTTGTATCCAGCAGGACTTTGGACAAGCAAGAGGCAGCAATGAGCTCCACATTACATTAGCTAATCATCACGTGGAAGGCAGTTTTATTCCATGCAGCCAGTTAAAAACAGATCCATGTGCCTTGTAGACAACTGAGATTGTGGCTGGGCTTACATGAGCTTCATTAGTTAATTTCTTGGAAGTCAAATGGCTGAGCATAGTGAAATTGAACACCCTTGCTTAAAAACTTGATTGCAGGAAAGTCTTTCTTGTGTCAACTGCAGAGATTCCCTCTGTTTAGGAGACCATAGATATTTCTAGCACAGAGGACATCATCATGAAGTCTTGGAAAGGAATGGGGCAAATAGCGCTTCCCTGACTTGCAAAGGTCCTTGCTCTGTGTTGAAGCATTTTATTAGCACAGCCCCTTGAGATCATCAAATTATTGGCATCCAGGGTCTTTGATCATTTAGTTTCCTGGTGCCAAATTGTCTGTAGCTTCAATTTTCTCCCTTATAAAGCCCAGAGTTTCTTTTTTTTCTTTTTCTTTCTTTTTTTTTTTTTTGAGATGAAGTCTTGCTCTGTCACCCAGGTTGGAGTGCAGTGGCATGATCTCAGCTCTGGATTCAAGCGATTCTTATTCCTTAGCCTCCTGAATAGCTGGGATTACAGGTGCCCACCACAATGCCCCGCTAATTTGTTTTTATATTTATAGTAGAAACAGGGTTTCACCATGTTGGCCAGGCTGGCTTTGAGCTCCTGAATTCAAGTGATCTGCCTGCCTCAGCCTCCCAAAGTGCTAGGATCACAGGGTGTGACCCACTGGGCCCCACCAGAGTTTCCTTGTCTTTTCTTGTGAGGCTAAGGAAACTGATATCCCTAGCACTCCCCAAGCCGACCTGTGTCTCACCTTGAAGAGCTTTGTACACACCACAGTGATAGCACTTTGCCTGGCACAGTGGTGGGAGCCTGGGGAGGAAGGTGAGGAAGAGACACACTCTTTCCCTTGTCTGCACACACATTTCCCTGGGGACCTCCACCCTGCTGTAGTCAGGACAGTAAATCACATAATCTCAGGGACTGTCTACTAGCTGATTTCATCTAAAGGCAGATGAGAAAGTGTTTTAAAGAGACTGACCAATAACTCTGAATTTCCAAATAATTCTGCACAAAGAAGCACTAACTTTGCCTAACATATAAAGACAGTGTTGACATGTCTGCTGGGGCTGCCTCTCCTCAGGTCCTCTTATGTCTTTATTTTTCCAACTGTAACTGGGAACAGTGACACCTTTCCTCAGCATTGAGTATTTCAGGAATTAACATATAAGTAAAGCGTCATTTTGCTATACTGCCTCACCTTATCTCTATTTATATCAAGATATTTAATCAGTTCTAACCTACCTTATTTTTTCCTTTCATCTCGACTTTCTGAAATCAAGATAATCTTATAAATCCATACCTACATTTGATGTTAGTGTTTCCTTTTCAAAAACATATAAAATTAAGAATGGATCTCATATTCAATAGCTTCTTGGAAATGAGGAATATTATGACAATATAAAACTAGATAGGTAAACTACATCAACTATTTAGTCTCAAACCACACTGATTCCTATATAACAGCTAAAGGAAGCAGTGTGCTTTGTGGGAGAACAAGCAGAGGCTTTGAAGTTACAACATATTTGAATACCAGCTCTTTCCATTTGAGCAAGTTATTTACTATATTTAATCTCTTTGAGGCTCAATATTATTGCCCATAAAAATTGAAACACAGTTACATATAATAATACACATTTAATAAGGGTTAAAATAACATGTAGTTAGGATTTGGCACATAGTAGGTATTCAATGCGTAACTATACTTTTTGAGCTAGCAATGTGCTAAATTTTGTGGAGACTACAGAGATGAATGGAAGGAAAGTAAATTAGTAATTTTTGATTGTTTATTTCATATTAGGATCTGTGATTGATATTCTACATGTGCTCATCTTAATGCTCCAAAAAAGCTATGAGGAAGTTTTTAATATTTCCATTTAACAGGTTAAGAAACTGAGGCTCAGAGATGTTAAATAATTTATTCGAGATCAGTTCTTGCTCTGAAGGAGTTTATATTCTAATTGGAGACAGGAGTAAAATGTATCTGAAGATCCAAGAAGCTGTACAATGTAAAAGAGGTATCATAAGGACAGACATGGTATCTCTGATTGTGTAAACACAGAAAATAAGGACCAGGGAGTTAGAAGGAGAAATCTTCCTGAGTTAAGGTGTGTATCAATCAGGATTGGCTGCCTTATGCTGGCGTAACAAACCACCTGGTTGCTGGTTAATTTCAGATCAACCTGGTCGTTAAAATATTTACTTTTAGCTCATGGCTCTCAGAGGTTGGACATATCGTAGTTGCTTATCATAGTTGGGCATACCATAGTTGCCATGGGATTCCTACAAGAGCCTAACATAACTTGTTTTTAATGATTTTTACAATTAATTAAATTTACAATTGTTCTTAATGATTCTTGCAAATAATTATTTTAAGTATCCTATTTAAGCATTAGTATTAGCTCTGATTGGAAAGCATTAGTTCTGGTTGAAAATTGCCCAACCAAAAGGATGTTTGTGAATATTTGTTTTTTTGTTTTGAGAGACAATCTCACTCTGTCGCCCAGGCTGGAGCACAGTGGCGCAATCTCGGCCCACTGCAACCTCTGCCTTCCGGCTTCAAGCGATTCTCCTGCCTAAGTCTCCTGAGTAGCTGAGATTACAGGCACATGCCACCACACCTGGCTAATTTTTGTATTTTTAGTAGAGGTGGGGTTTTACCATGTTGGTCAGGCTGGTCTCAAACTCCTGACCTCGTGATCTGCCCACCTTAGCCTCACAAAGTGCTGGGATTACAGGCGTGAGCTACTGTGCCCAGCCTGTTTGTGAATGTTTAATGTAGGTGTGCTTCTTATGTCCACTATCTGTACACATTAGATTAATCACTTACAGCCATCATTACTGATTTTTTTTCAAACCTTTACTAAGCACTTGCTGATAGCACATGCCATATCTTTTGAAAACCCTGCTTATTATGCCTTCTCCTCTGATCAAGGGAAGTACTTTATGCAATAAAGTTTATTAAGTAGTTTCTGTTGACATAACACATTTACAGGGCACCTTGGAAATGACAAAACAATATTTGATTATACTAGAAACATTTATCTCACCATCTGCTCTCTATAGGTTTGCTTAGGCCAGAAACTAGACAGAGATCCTCAATTATCTTTCTTCTTCTTCACCATATATGCAATTAGTCCTCAAGCTCTGTTGATTTTATATTTTTCAAATATTTGGCGCACATTGGAATCATTTGGAATATTTTTTTTTAAATACTGGATCCCACCTCAAGACAGTCATGTCATTGGTCTAGGAAGAGGCCTGGGCATTTAGGGTTTTTTGTTTTGTTTTATTTTTGTTATATTTTTCTTTTATTATTATCATTATACTTTAAGTTCTGGGGTACATGTGCAGAATGTGCAGGTACATAGGTATACACATGCTATGGTGGCATGGTTTGATGCACCCATCAACCTATCATCTACATTAAGTATTTCTCCTAATGCTATTCCTCCCCTAACCCCACACCCCCTCCTATCTGTTTTCTAGCCCTCCACACCCTGACAGGCTCTGGAGTGTGATGTTCCTCTCCCTGTGTCCATGTGTTCTGATTGTTCAACACTCACTTATAAGTGAGAATATGCAGCGTTTGGTTTTCTGTTCTTGTGTCAGTTTGCTGAGAATGATGGTTTCCAACTTCATCCATGTCACTGCAAAAGGCAGAAACTCATCCTTTCTTATGGCTACATGGTATTTAATGGTACATATGTGCCACATTTTCTTTATCTAGTCTATCACTGATGGGCATTTGGGTTGGTTCCAAGTCTTTGCTATTGTGAACAGTGCCGCAATAAACATACATGTGCATGTGTCTTTATAACAGGATGGATTATAATCCTTTGGGTATGTACCCAGTAATGGGATTGCTGGGTCAAGTGGTATTTCTAGTTGTAGATCCTGAGGAATTGCCAGTGTTTTCCACAATGGTTGAAATAATTTACACTCCAACCAATAATATAAAAGTGTTCCTATTTCTACACACCCTCTCCAGCATCTATTGTCTCCAGACTTTTTAATGATCGCCATTCTAACTGGCATGAGATGGTATCTCATGTGGTTTTGATTTGCATTTCAGCAATGAGGTTTTTATAAACTTCCAGGTGATTCTTAAATGCAGTCACATTTGAGATCCTAAAGGTCTCAGTCCTTTCTTCTTCTCTTTATTCCCACCAACCACTTTGATGAAACTTCCTCTAATCTCCAATGTAGATTACTTTAGAAATCCCGTCTGAGCTCCTTGGCTCAGCCTGGGCTAGAGGCCCCAGCACTGTGTTCCTACTACTTCCTACCCTTGTACAGACTGTACTAATATCTTTATTGTTTACCTGCTCTATTAGATTATGAGTATCTTGAGGGGAGCCATCAATATCTATTATATGCCTGACTTGTAGTTCAGCATATGGCAAATAAAAGGTGCTCAGAGCTGGAACTCTGCAAACTAAATGCCCTCTTAGCCATCTGGCTTCCTGTTAGGTTCTGCCAGCAGGGGCATTAGAGAGAGAGAGAAAGACAGATTTTGGGGGGAATGGAACTTGTGCCTTGTCTTCTTCTTGTTCCTGTCGCTATTACTGTGGCAACAGCATTTAACTTCTGCAGCATTAGTTGGTTTGAACTTTTAACTTCTTTTTCCACACTCTGAACCAGTCTCCTCACTGTCTCCTCCCACTGTTTACATATCACTCCCAGAGAAGGATTTTGATGGACTATTTGGGCCATGGACCATCCCCTGGGCCAATCACTGTTTACCAGAGAAGGAGTCCTATGCTTGGCCAAGCCTCTCTGGCCATGCCCACTACTGTGGCAAGGACAAGGTCTATCTGACACTGGAAGAAGAGACATGGGAAACAGCGCTGGACAAGCAAAAATGTAAGCAACCTCAACTGAGTTTAAATTTAAAGGTGGAAACACTTCCAGCTTTCAAGGAATCTTAGATACTGAGTCAGCTATCAGTCCCAAAGTAACTATACTTACCCTTGCACATAGAGCTTGAGATTCCTTATGCTAATACTTAATTACTACTACTACTACTGCTGCTGCTACTATTTAGAGATAGGGTCTCACTCTTTCACCCAGGCTGAAGTGCAGTGTTGTGGTCATAGCTTACTGCAGTCTTTCCTGGGCTTAAGCCATCCTCCCACCTAGCCTCCTGAATAGGTTGGACTACAGGCTCACCACCATGTAATATTTCCATTTATTGCTGTATCCTAACTCTAGGAGCTCCAAGAAATACCCAGATGGTACAGATTCCAGGGTGTAAGTCTCTGTTGGGGCATGATAGACGGAAGCATGTTTAACATGGTAAGGGAGCAAAGAGGCCTGAATAAATAATTGCTTGCTGGATTTCAGAAAGCCTTTAGAGATGACATTTGAATGAGATCCTAAAAAATCAGTGGGCATTTAGCAGACTGGGAGAAAAAAAGGAGAACATAGAGGATTCTGAACTATGAAAATAGCAAATGCAAAGAAGACTGGAGGCATGAAAAGGCATAATGGGATTTGGAGGATCATTTTGTGTGGTTGAGTATAACATATACGGGGGTGGGGGCTGATGCGTCTGGAAAGACAGATTGTGGCCAGATTGTGATGGGCCTGGGATGCCATCAATTTTCTTGGAAAACATCTGCTTCTCATGTGCTGGCCAAAGCTACAACCATTTTCACACATACTTTATCATGGGGCTCCTTTCTGCAAGTATGCCTGGAATCGGCTTGCTTCAAATGGCCCAAGGCCAATGAGAAGATACCTGGGAGGTGAAGGGCACAGGAAAAAAATGAGCATTTTCAAATTTGTCACCATAATGCATTTCAGATTTCAGTTCAATATCTTCAAGCTGTTGCAGAGCTACAGTGAGCTTTTCATCTTTAGTCTTTCTGCACCTGCATGTTTCCATGGCCACTGCTGGGTCAGGCTCCATGCAGTCCCGGAAGTGGCAGAAGACAGAATTGGGAATTCAGGTAAGAGAACAAATCTGCCTGAGGCTGACTCATTTGAAAATTGAAATAGGTAAACAAAGTTCAGCTGCAATGGAGCAGTTGGAGTACAAATAGCTGTAGGCGTTGGAACAATATAACAAGGCTGAAAGTGATGCTGAGACTTATACATTATTTCTAAGTGAAAAATAAAGGGCAAGACAGAGAAAAAAACCCCAGCATTTTAGAAATGCATTAAGGGAAATGTTATCACTATCTGCACATTGCTGCATATCTTTCTGAACCACCGACAACTGATTTCCTCAAGCTGGGTTTAAAGCTGTTTATGATTATCCTCACCTTGCTTTTGTGGTTAATTAATTACACCTTTGCCTGGTGGCACCGCCAGCTTGAGAAGAAGGGATGGGGTGGGGGCTGATGATGATTAAAAGCTATTTGCAAACTTAGAATTTCCTGAACTAAACACTGCAGGAAAAGCAAGGATGAACTGGAAATAGTCCTGGCCTTAGGACTAGGTGAACTTGGCTAGTTGCAAGTTATAGGATGTGGAGTAGAGTGATCAACTCATCCTGGTTAGGCCTGGACTGTTCTAGTTTTAAAACCGAAAGTCCCATTTCCTTGTGTGCTCCCTGTTTCAGGCAAACTAGAACATCTGGTCACCCTAGGGAGGGTTGGAAATTTGGCTGGCTGAAGTTCAAAAAGTCAGGTGAAGCAGGTCAAAGTTTAGGGAGAATGAGAGATGCCTCAGGAGATGGTGTGGAGATGTTGTAGAGATGGAGATCAGCCTGTATGGAAAGGCACAATGGCCACAGAGGCACAGAGACAGGCAGTCAGAAAGATACTCAGAAAAATTGAGATCCAGAACAAATAATATTTCCAAGTTCAAGTAGGCAACCCACAATCGGGTGGAACTGGGGTGGGGCATTCACGCTGTGCTCCGGTTGTAGGTAAAGACTTTAATTCTTGAAGAAGAAACTGGAGATAGCAGGCAGGGATACATTTCCAGAGCATAGATGTTAGATTTCTCAGTAGGTTTGTAGAGAAAGAACAGAAGTTTGCATAATTTAAGTGTTCATTGGCTTTCTACTGGTCTGAGGATAAAACCTAAAATCTTCATTTGGACTTGAAGAGCTTTCTAATCTGTCCTCAGCAATCTTCTCATTTCTCACCATTCTTTTATTCCCGTCATATTAAATCACCTACAGTGTCTCAGACATATCAGATTCACCTGGGCCTTTGTATATGGGGTTCCCTTTCCACTCATACTAACTTCCCTTGTTCTTTAGAATACGGCTCGGATTCCCTCACCCCGACTCTCAACCTGTTCTCAACTCTTTCCCCACTTCCTATGCTGGGTTTTAACCTTTCCTCTGAGTAGAATGCAGACAGACTGTTGCTTAGTTTTGGCTAGGGAAACACTGAGTAGCCCCAGAAAGTTAAAGTACATGATGACTTACTGCAAGGCTTACTGCCCTTCTAGTGGAAATAGTGTCAAATGAGCATGAATGCCTAAACTGCTGACATCCCTGTTGCAGCTCCAGATCCTTTTGACTTGTTAACCCAGAGTGAAAGCTCTTTTGCAGGATTTTTCACAGCACTATTCATACGCTGACAGAGGTAAGGGGGTTTGGAAGGTGGGAGAGGCAGAGCTTACAAGATACATTGTAAAAAAGTGTAGCAGCTGGGTGTGGTGGCTCATGCCTGTAATCCCAGCACTTTGGGAGGCCAAGGCAGGTGGATCCCCTGAGGTCAGGAGTTTAAGAACAGCCTGGGCAGCATCGTGAAACCCCATTTCTACTAAAAATACAAAAATTAACTGGGCATGGTGGGGCATGCCTATAATCCCAGCTACTTGAGAGGCTGAGGCAGGAGAAACACTGAGTCAGGAGGCAGAGGTTGTAGTGAGCTGAGATCATGCCCCTGCACTCCAGCCTTGGCAACAGAGCAAGACTCTAACCAAAAAAAAAAAAAAAAAAAAAAAAAAAAAAAAAAAAAAAAAGAGTGTAGCAGCATTCCTGGCCTCTACCCACCAGATACTAATAGGATCCTCCAACTGTGACAGCCAAAATGTCTCCAGACATTGTCAACTATTCCCTGGGGGATCAAATTTGCCTTAGGTTGAAAACCACTGTCCTAGTCTGAAGTAACCTCTCGTGGAACATTGGCAAGGACCCTCACTGAGCAGAAGCCTAGCGCCCTCAACATCCATGGGAAGTAAATATTTGTGATCTATGGACTCAATGAAGACTTATGGAGGACTGCAGGTGAGCACCACACTCCCTTTGACGACTTTTCCAGATGATCTGTGATCTGCATTAATCCAACTGCATAGCCCTTATCTGCTATTTTAAGAGTAGATCCTCCCTTGGCTGGGTGCAGTGGCTCATGCCTATAATCCCAGCATTTTGTGAGGCTGAGGCAGATGGATCACTTTTTAATACAAAAATTAGCCAGGTGTGGTGGTGGGTGACTGTAATCTCAGGAGAATTGCTTGAAGCTGGGAGGCGGAGATTGCAGTGATCTGAACTCACACCACTGCACTCCAGCCTGGGCAACAGAGCCAGACTCCATCTAAAAAATAAAGAAGAGTGGATCCTCCTTCATCTCACTGTAACTCAAATCTAATATAGAATCAAGAGACTGGATGATTTTCAGTCTATCATTGAAAGTATGAGTGTGTTTCTAGACTCTAAATACTATAGAGTAACAGACAATTATTACGTTTTAATTTAAGATTTTTGTATCTCCCATTCAGGATCTAGAATAAGCTTTGCATGGATTAGATAGTTCATTAATGTTTATCAAAGTTGGAAGTCAAAAGAGAATTTGGAAGCTTTGATCATCAGGAAACAAGATGGAGCTAATTGACCCAATGGAAGAGAAAAGCCACTTTTCTGTAAAATGTAAGTCGTGGTATCCAAGGCCACTCTCTGGAGACGATCATAGGCTTCACTTTGGAGTTGTGAGAAATGCAAAATCTCAACCCCATCCCAGACCCTCTGAATCAAAAGCTGTATTTTAAGAGATGTCCTGTGCACATAAAGCTTTAAGAGGCATGTTTTTAGAGCACAGCCTTTGTATCCCTGGGATCAAGGTTCAAGTCTTTCACTTATTAGCTATCCACACTTAAGCAAGACATTTAACATTTCTGAGCCTCACTGCTTTGAATCTGTAAAACAGGCGTATTCATAAACACTAGCTACTAGAGTTGTGAAGTTCAAGTGAACAAGAGTATCGGGCACCAATCATGGTGCCTGACTTTATAAAGTAAGAGTTCAATTGTTTGATGCTATTGTTTTCCAAAATTTCTGTCTCTTCATTCAGGAAAAATTGTTGGTTGGACAATGGACAATCACCTCCTATCAAACCCATAATTTTAAGATTGACTAAGTCATCTACTTTGCATTCCGATGTTGATAATTGTCAATCCAGCCTAGGTTAAAACAAGTTTTCAACCTTTTACAAATGAGTGTGTGTGTGTGTGTGTGCGCACGCGCGGGTGTGTGTGTGTGTTTAAGAATTGTGTATCTTGGGAACAAAATATTATAATAAGGTTAATGAGAAAAGGAGCAACACAAATCTGTTTTCATTAATCTTAACAGAGCTTAAATCACAGCACGGGGGAAACAGCTGCTCTGGAAGGCAGCCTAGGAGCAGATCAGTAGAAGCTGATTATCTGTTAATGAGAGGGCTTTGGTGGGGAGCCCTGGTGGAAAACCCACCAGACTCAATTCTGCAAGCCATTTGCTGAAGAGGTGGTGTATATGAATTGCTTGATTGATGTAAAAAATTCTAAACAGATTCTTCTCAGCAGCCTGGGGGCTGTCACACACCACTGATCCCTTATCTGTTTATGTTAAGGAAATAGCATCCTTCAGTAAGTAATTGTGTGTAGTATTTAATTAAACTCATTGCTGAGCTCTGTGTGTGTGACTGGTCCTCATTTGGGGATTATTGGACTGTTGCATTTTGCCTTTCTCCTCATTTCTCCTTCTTCTGATACTTCCCCCACCAGCTCAGAACTGCAGGAGCTTTACGTTATATGGAGCATCATGGGAAGTACTTTAGTATTCTTTTATTGCACACATTTTTTTAAAGAAGGAAACTGAGGCTCAGAGAGCTGATGCCACTTGTCCAACGTTGTCTAGCTCAAAGAGCTATTATTTAAACTTAAGTTCTGGGTGGCTTCATAGCCTAAGCTTGTAACCACTTATGCAATATGTGTATAAAGTAAAAACTATGTATATTGCAGCGGTTCTCATAATTTGTCCCCAGACCAGAAGCATCAGCATTGCCTGCGGACTTGTTAGAAATAAAAATTTTGAGGCTCTGCCGCAGACCCATCAGAAACTTAGGAATGCAACGCAGGCAGCCTTCTGAGTGATTCAAATGGATGCTAAATCTCAAGAGCCATTGGTATTTAGTTTGTAGGCTAGGTACCAAGAATTTAAAAAGAAGAAAAAATAGTTTCTTTAACTTTGGGGACTTCAGAGTCTAGCAAAGAAGACTAAAGTATAAAGACAATTATAATAATATTTCATTAGTGTATTATAAGTGCAATGGGAGAGTACACACAAAATATTAGGAAAGTGCAGATTAAGATAGCTAGCCTGGATGGGGCAGGGAAAGCTTATTGGAAAAAGTGATGCTTAAACTGAATCTTAAAGCATGAGAAGTCTCTAGCTGCAGGGACATGAGAGAATATTTTAGGCAGGGGGCCATCACAAACAGAAGATGAGATGAACGTGAATACTGTCTATGAAATAGCAGTCACTCTGAGGATGCTGGAGCAGGAAGTATAGTGAAGGAATCAGTGGTGAGTTCATGCAGCGGGCAGTGAGCTGCCCTCTGTCACTCTGCAATTTGACCCCTACCAGCTGAAGCTCAGGAGTTCGGCTTCTTGAAGCCCTGATTTGGATATTTTACAGTCATTTGTCAATTTATGGCATTTTTGACTGCCCTATGGTTCCAGATGAGGGGCAACACATATCACAAAGCCTTGTTCTTCATGATCTATTGAGTACCCCGTAATTCATGTGTGTTATTTATACCACCCACTCATTTCTCCTTTCTCATGAAGTCACCCATGCCACTGACATTAGCTAGCAGACATCAAGCTATCTAGTGGATAAAATGTTGTTTGACAAGGGCTCAGTGACTAGGGATGTAACTCATAGTTTATATCATAAATTTAAACTCAATTATTTGTTTTCCCAGGAAATCTATCAGTGACTAATATACCCACATCAAAGGACTTTGGCCTATGAGTTTTATTTTCCAGGAAAGTATTTTGGAATGGGTGTGAGTGACATTTGAGGACTTAAAATAATAGATCTACATTCTCTCTGGCATGGTGGAAAGAATGTGGAGTTGGGAATAAGAGAGACCAGGTTTCTGGCCCCAAATCTGTGCTTTAGAACTGTGCCCACTAAACGACATTGGAAGGCCTATTTATTTAATCATGTGAAGCTTCGTTTTATAAAAATCTGTATTGGCTCTCCAAAATTTGCCTAGAAGTTGCTACAATTCTCAGAATGTCTGAGAACCTCCCCAACAGTCTCAGTCTGCAGCCATGGAGTGAATAATTCTCAGCAATTTTCTAGGAAGCTGCTTTGATACTCACATGTGCATGTTCATCTGGCAGCCACCACCTCCAGAGAATAAAGCTTCTGATTTAATTCCCCTTTCCAGACCCCACAGATGTTCTTCTCCTTGGCAAAATCTAGCCCAGATCTAAACATGGACGGTGATTCTGAGAAATGTAGTTGCCAACCTTAGCAGGACATGGTGGTGGCATCCAGTGGTAACAGACATCTCAGCCCACTTTCCAATATACAGGAGCCAAATGATGTTCTTTAAATCCCCAAACAGAATATTTCACAACCAGGCTTCAAATGACTCAATGGCTTCCCATTTCTCTTAGGATAAAACCCAAATTCATCTGGATGGCATGCAAAGCTCACTCAATTCTTGTCCTGTCTATCTCTTTAACTTCATCTAATTCTGGCTTTCCCTTTCATCACCATATACAGCTAAACTGGTTTTTATTCTGGGTTTTTTTTTTTTTTTTAACATGCCAAACATTTTATCACCTCAAAATTCTTATAGTTACTGTTCCTTCTGTCTAGAATATCTTCCACCTTGATGTTTCTTTTCCTTGTATCTCAACACTCTAAAGAGACCTCTCCCATCTCCCAGTTTCTTTCTGTCACCCCTTTTGTTTTCTTCAGTGCCTTTATTGCAATCTTCTCTTTTTGTGAATTTAGTTATTATCTTTCTTACTGGAATAAGCTCAGTGAAAGCTGGTACTATCTTTTTCAATTGTGCCCCTAGTTCTCTGTCATGGCTTAGTTACCAATTCACCTCTTGGAACATTGATCATCATAGGCTGAATTCGCTGTTTCAGATAATCAGAGGGCATCAGTTTCTTTAGTGCCCAAGAGCCTATAGTTATTGTACTAGCCTTAATGAAAGTACAAAGGAGATAAGGGCAATGCTTAAACAGTTTTAGTATATCTCAACAAAAGAATCCTAATAAAACCAAAATTCTACAGCTTTCTGTTATTGGTGTTCTACAAACTCTCTTTCCTCTCACCACCTGGAATAGTCAGAAATCTCATGTTAATTTGTAAACCCTAATATTAGATCTGAAGAAAAGGACTGTGGACTGAAAGAAGATAATAATTATCAAATGTTGAGTAAATATCATATGCCAACAATATGCTAAATTATTTATGAGCCTCACAATATTGCATGGAAAATAATTATCTCACTTTTCTAAATTATTATTTTTCTAATTTTTAAAATATTTTTCTAATAATTAAAAGAATATATGTATACAAATTAATAAGTTGACCAAAATCACTGAGGTTATTTGAGTTTAAACTAGCATTTAAATCTTGATCAGTTTGGTTTTAATGCCCACATTTACTCCCCCGTTTCTGCAGTATTCTAAGTCTCTTTTGATTTTATAATAGATTGTGTTTGTGATAGTATTATTTATCTCGCCATGCATTCACACTCTGTCCTTTTACTCTGGGTTAAGCTGTGAGACTGGCTTTGGCCAACAGAATGAGGTAGGAGTTCTAGATCTGAGCCTAGGCCTTAAGAGACTCACATAAGCATGCTCACTCTCTTATTTGTCTGCCCGGACTAGTTCTTTGGTTTAGAAGAGAATGAGAGACACATGGGGCAGAACCATCCTAACTAGACCCACCCATGCTTATCCAACACCCCAAAAGGCCATATACATGTGAGAGCTCATCCAAGTACAGCAGAACATCCCAGCTGATCCCAGCCAGGATCAATCAAGCCTCAGCAAGCCAAACACAGTCAGCCAAACCAAGACCCGCAGAACAGTCTTGCTGAGCCCAGCATGGATAGGTCAATTCCTAGCTGATTCATACACTCAAAAGAAAAAAGAAAGGTGGGATTGCCATTTTAACCATGCTATGCTGGAGTTGTTTATTTCACAGTAATAGCATATTGATACAGACACTAATTAGCTCTGTAAATGTGCTTAAAAATAATGCTCACAACCATTTATTAAGACTTTATGTATGAGAAACAGGGAAGAACACTTTACATTCCTCATCCCTTTAGAACTTTTTCAAAAACTCTCTGAGGGTTTCACAGATGGAAAGAAATTAGATGAAATAACTTACTCATGTTTACACAGCTTGTTTAAGTGACAGAGCTGGAATTTAAACCTAATTCTGTCTGGTTTCAAAGTTGTTCTTTGTTTTACCAAGTTAACTTTATTCATCATCTAGACCTAGAAAATAATCAGCTCTGTGAATAAGACTGAGTTCTCTGGGTCCACTTTCTTCGACTACCAACTAGAAGGAACTAACTAAAAATCTTTTTTTCTTCTTACCTTCTTTGGTTCTATATTCCTACATGGAACCAAAGGCAGTTGGAGGGCAACTACAGCAGGTCTGCACCTAAAGTATGTATGCAGTTTGATGATAACAATGATGATGATGATGACGACAATATATAGCACAGAGATGAAAGCATGGACATACTTTTACCAAGAAACAGAACTAAGATGGTTGTTGTAAGTGAGAGTAAAAGTTAGCTCTCAAAACTTGCAGGTAAAATAGAGGAATAAATCTGGATCACACAACCTTTCTTCCTAATGCAATAAAAACAACAACGAAAGTAGTGTCAGCCAAAAGTTCACCAGTATCAAATAAGCAAGAAACTAGATATAATGTGAGACTCCAATGAACAGACTTCAAGATCTCAGCAGAGGTACATGCCCTTATGCGCTCTTTTGCTCTCTCTCCTCTCTCTATATGTAAGTACATACACAAAAGACATCTCTCTCTATATATCTATATCTCATACACATAAACTATTGCATATGTGCCATTACATGTATATATATTCACATACATATTCCACGTAAAATATGGATTCAGTCATTAAGAGTTCAAATATGACTAAAAGAATAATATGAAAAAGGAGATAGGTGACAAAATAATACCACTGTAGAACTAGTATGTAAATTAGGAACAACAAGAAACAGAGGAGACATATCAGGAAATTGAAATTAATTACAAAAGAAAGCTTTGTGATATCATAGGGACTGTCAATAAAAGGGTTCTTAAAAAATAAAAAGTTGTCAGAGACTTGACAATAGATAGTGTGGTTACATCCAACAGACCTCCTAGGAACCCAGGCATAAAG
The DNA here is from genome assembly GCF_048565385.1 of Saimiri boliviensis. Classification (NCBI taxonomy): domain Eukaryota; kingdom Metazoa; phylum Chordata; class Mammalia; order Primates; family Cebidae; genus Saimiri; species Saimiri boliviensis. The sequence goes on from NC_133463.1 coordinate 74,776,477, forward strand.
ACAAAGTTGCTTTTAAGGAGGAGAATCAAATTTACCCCAAAGTTCTCTGTAGCACCAATTATGCCAGAAGACCATTGAGCTAAGTTTGCACAATTCTAAAAGAAAATTGAACACAGTCAAAAAGTATATCAGACATAAAACCACAGGGAGATATTCTCGAATATGAGCCCTTCTTAGCAAAAATAATTGATGAAATCCTGTAAACCAAAAAGGCATGGCAAAGAGAACTAGCAAAGTAGGAAAGAAATATTTGTATGCAGTTCAGAAACACTTTTAGTGTCAGTACAATTCCTTTCTCTCCTGCTAAGTTGGAAAAAGAATTTTAAATAATATGAAAAATAGTCTACAAGAGAAACATTCTAAGAAATATATATTTAAATAGTTACATAATTTTTATTCTCATACCTATATAAAGAGAGTATCTTGAATACTATGTAATGTCAATTGTTCATATTTATAGGGGTGGTTTTAGATGATTTTATTAACTTGTTATTTGTTGCTATTTCTCGATTTTTGAAAATAAGTACTTGTAAATATGTAGTGAAGTCAACTCATCATTGTTATATTTAAAGAGCAGAAGGAAAAATTAGGTCTCAGCTTACTATAAGCCAAGAGATGGTAGAGATGGAGAAATAGGGTGACAAAGGAGACTTTCTGTTAGTGTGGCTTGGTAAGAAGAGCATTCTCCTCTATGAGCATCTGTTACCACATAGATATTAGGAAAATCTGATATCCCTTCTTATAAGCAATTTTCTCTTTATGCCTGGGTGCCTAGCAGGTCTGTTGCACCTAACCACACTATCTATTGTCAAGTCTCTAAGAACTTCTCTCTTTATTGACAATCACTCTGATATCACAAAGCTTTCTTTTGTAACTAATTTCAACTAAGTCTCTTGCTTTATTCTCTGCAACTTAGTTCTATCATCGATACAGGTGGGATCTGTTGCTACCCCAGAGCTGGTTGTAATAATGAAATGAAGCAATGTGATAAGGTCAAAACAATCTTATGAATATGTTCACTTCTCTTCCTCCCTTCTCCTGACAAGCAGGAGTGTTCTGATTTTCCAAGACAAATCTTAGATTAAAGGATAGTTAATGGAGAATGCAGTGAAGAGAAAATGGAAAATAGCAGGGAGTACAGACCGACTGTTGTGGTGGAATTGATTGTATATGTTTCATTTCTTCAGAAAAAAAGATGCCCAAATTACTGTTTGCAGGTGTATTATCCCGGTTCCCTTTCATGTGGTCTAGGGAAGGGCTGAAATCTGGACTTAAGAGGTAGCAGATATCTGCTTGTCCACAGTGATTCAGAAATGAACAAGCGGCATAAGTCAGATGGAACAGAGAGATTCTAGGGTCTGCAAACGGCCTGAGGAAGATCCTTCTCTTCTGAATCTGATTCTGAATCTGAATCTAAGATACTGAAGCCTGGAACCACTCCCTGCTCCAACTTGCCAATCAAAGAAAGCGGTCTCCTGAGAGAGGAACCAACACAAAGCCAGTATCAGGAGGAAATAATTTAACCCATTGGATCCAGCGGGGCTCAACTATACAAGTTACATGAGTGAATTAATCCCCTTTTATTTTCGAGAGGCAAGGTTGGTTCAGCTATCTGTAATATAGAGTCCTAACTGAACAGATGGGATTGTTTCTCATTTGTTTGTGTATTTGTTTTTGTTTGCTTGTTTAGTACAGATATGGAAGTAACTACAGTGTGTGAGACTACAGATGAGCAAAAAAGAATATTGAGAAGTATTTCTGGACACTATTGGTTTCCAGCATGAAATTGGCTGATGAACTTCAAGAAATACAAGCAGATTGCTAGCATTATTTTAAAATTAGCTTTAGTGGTACGAATTTTACTTTTTTCTTCACATTTTAGTACTCTAGGACTAAGACCCATGGTTTGTAACCTTATTGATAAAACACTAAAAAGACCATTTTAAGTGTTTTGCTCATAGCATCCTCTTATTTGGGAAAGCCGTAACTCTTTCCCTGCCTTCCCTGCTGCACAAGCTCTCCCTCTTGCTCCTACCCAAGCTCCAATACCATTCAGTTCCAGCATTTCCCCATCCATTAATGCTAATGACTAACACTTAGTCGACCAAATGGGCTCCCCTGCATGCCCATGGCAACCACTTCTTACGTCTCTCAATACATTTGCTACTCGGTGATAAACAATAGTCTCCCACTAGGCTATAAGCTCCTTGAAGACAGGAATTAACTCACATTCATATTTTTGTTTTTAGTACTTACCACAGACCTGGCATATGGTAGATGTGTTGTGTATTTTTGTTTAACCCCCTTTCTCCCCTCAAATTCACTCTCCCCCTTTACCTATGCTATCTTGTTTATTGATGGCATCACCTCTCGCCCTGTGGTTCACACTCAGTTTTGGCTAATGGGTCATATAGGGAGGAGATAAAAGGGAGAGAATGTGAGGGTGGGATGTTTTTCTGTTGACTTTTTCTACCAACCCACCAGGGGTTGTGGACCAAGGCCCTGGTGCCTAGTGGAGGAGCAGGTATCCCTGAGAACCCAAACATTTTGGAGAGTATCTAAGAACCTAACAAGAAAACTAGTCTCATTCCTCAAACACAGTAGACAAAGAGCAAGAGAAGTAGCATAAAAACAGTTTAGAGACAGGAAGTAGAGCAGATCTCTAGAGCTATCCTGCTGTAGTCCAGGAGTACCCTGTATGTAAGTTTTTATAAACTCATCTACTTGTCAAGCTGGACTTGTCCAAGTTATTCTTTGGTCTCTTAGCACCTTCCCAGTTTGGGGGTGGGGAGAATTACAGTCCCAAGTTTTTCTTGTAACAATTGGTGTCATGAATAGGATCCAAGAGACCAAATGATGAGTCAGGGGTGGGTATGTGCAGGGGAAATATGGGGTGGGTTGCAATACGCATGAGGGGTGGAGTTGCCTGACTGCTCAACCTTTGTGGGCCACCACGTGAGTACGAGGATGCTCACAAAACTAGCAGGAACTGAGTACATATTGCAAGAAGCTAAGATATTAAAATGCAGTAAGGATAGCGAATATGCAGTTGTTGCAATAAAGCTAGCTCTGAAATATTGTTAGAGCAGGAAAGGGAGAAAAGGTAGAAACTCCTGCCTAAGTTCAAAGGCATGCCAGCTTTTCTAGAACTCCAGCTGGTTGTATATTATGGCCCATTCTTGTGCAAATTTAAAAACTGATGGACAAATTATGACGAAACGTTTCAGAGATCGAATGGTTAACTTGCAACTACAGCATTCAGTAGAGTCTTATAGCCATCTCTATTTCTGTTTCCTTTTCTACCTGCTTTGAACCTGCTGGTTACTAAGCTACCAATGTTGCGATAAAACTCACTAATTGAAAGATACTTGGAGATTTTGTTTTTCTTATATAGGTCAACCAGTTGTAGCTAAAATGTAAATATTAAAAGCTCATTTGAAACTGAAAAGGTGTAAAGAGGCTTTTAAAAATAAAACTGTTATAGAAACTGTTTACCCCAAATTTTGGTCCACAGCCTTCATTGGATTAACTATTAAGGAAAAGTTTAGCCATATGAAGAGGTCCTAGCTTTGTCAAATATAATTTGGATCCAGCTGTCTTTTATAAAATAATGAGTTTTAATGCTGCCTTATGGATAAAGTTCTGAAGTAAATGCTGTTGATTCTTTGTGTGTCCTTACACGTGTTTAAATGTGTTTATGCACACTTATATGTACTATGTTATGTAGTGTGTACAGCATGCTACCAAATTGGCTTGTAACAAAATGAGAACTTATAAATGAAATAAGTCTAAATGCTTTTGAGGTCCATGAATTTAGTAATTGTTAATAAATAAGCTAGCTTTAAAATTATTGGTAAGCTAAAAAGAAAAATGTCTTCAGAAGTGTCAGATACATTTTTGTCTGGGTTTGCTCATTAGGTAAGTTTTATATTTTTCTCTGATAGATATTTCAAGATGTCAGAGTTTGACATAAAGTTTGTAAGACTATAAACCCAGCCCAAACCAGAATGATCTTTGTGTGATTTTTTAATAAACAAGACTAATTTGATATTGTTGGTTTAATAAAAATAGCTAAATTTTCTGAGTTATTGGCAAAACACATGTCCATGTGTTTAACTTTAAGGTTCTTGCTTAAACATTCTAATATTAACAGCCTATAAAAATAATTAATAAAAACTAACAAAATAATAATTTGTCTTAGTTCTCGAGTAATCTAGATAAGTTGCTAAAAATAAGTAATTAAGTAAATGTAAATACATGTTTATAAATAAGCATTTTGTGTGATTTAAAATCTTAAAATTATTTTAGGTACTCCTTGAATGTCTGGGTCATTTCCCAGTTTAAAAAAGGTTATAATATAGGATATTGGTCATACTTTCTGGGCTCATTAATAGAAAATAAAATCTATGATATGGGAAAGCATTGATGGACCTCAGTGAGCTAGATAAAATACAAACTGAGTCCAAAAGTAATCAAAAAACAAAAAGGGGATAGGCCATATGGATGCCTGCACATGTGCCCCAGCTCACACCAGTAATAAGCTTGAAGTGACACTACCTTCCAAGGGAATACTCTGAAATCACTCAAACAATCTGAAAATTACATAAGGTACAAATAGGCTGTCCATAAGCCCCTCCAATAGCCCTTTAGGGGCTGTGAAGAAGCCAGATGGCACCTGGAGAATGATGATAGACTACTATGATCTAAACAAAGTGGGCCCCACTGTACATGCAGCTGTACCTAACGTTGCTCAACTGTTGGAGCAAGTGGTCCTTAAGCTGGGCAATGTCCATGCTGTGATTGACTTGCTTAATGCTTTTCCCAGTATTCTTTCAGCAGAATATTCACAAAACCAGTTTGCCTCAGTTTGCCTTCACCTGAGACTCTCTAGGTACTACCACATGGGTACCCGCACAGCTGCACCATTTGTCACAATGTGATTGCACAGGGCCTGTCTAGACTCTCTTTACCTGCCTCGGTTTCTCTGTTTCGCTATATTATTGATAACATGCTAACCTCAGAATCCCTTATAGATCTGGAGACTGCTCTACAAACCATCTTGGATGGCCTAAAGGACAGACAATAGAAAGTCAACTTCAAAAAGATACTAGGGCCCAGCATAACCATCCAATTTTCAGGAGTTACCTGATTGGGTAAGACGTGAAAAATACCCAGAGCTCTCATTAACAATATAGCACAATGGTCTGTTCCCCAAACAGTAAACTAACTCCAGGTTTTCATAGGTTTACTGGGCTACTGGAGTATATTCATTCCTCATTTGGCACAAATCCTGCATTTGTTATACACTCTAATAAAAAACAATAAAAACGGGACTGAACACATGGAGAGCAAGAGGCATTTGATGAAACAAAGGTATTGATAAAACAAGTTCAAGCACTAGAGACCCCATTGTCACAGTACCCTTTAATATTAAAAGTCACTAGAGAGGTCACAAAAATAAACTGGGGTTTATGTCAAAAGCAACCAACCAAATGATACCTGAAGGGTTTTGGTGTTAATTATGAAAGAGGACAGAATCCTACTATAGAGTCCTAGAGCAATAGTTACTGACCATGTATAGGGCATTGTGTCAAGTGGAGGCTATCACAGTAAGAGCTGCTTACCCCATAAAAGGGTGAACAGAAGTCTTCCTAGCTAAGCTCACCTCTGGGTCACGTACCCTGCATAAATAGCACTCCTTTCTAAAACAAAGGGATGTCCAGTCCACTAGTCCTTTAAGTCAGGAGCTATAGGAGGATCTCAGACCTGTCTACTTTGAACACCTGGAGGGAGCCAACATGGCAGTGGAGCCACCTATGAAGCCCACCACTGTATATGACGGGATCCTGCCAATACCCACTAGAACCTAGTACACTGATGGGCCTAGCAAAGGTATTCAACACTGGACATCAGAATAAAATATAGACTGGAGCTTTACTTACCATATAAAACAACAGGGCAGGCTCATTAAAAAAAAAAAGAATGGCCTTTTAAACACCCACTATGTGGATTTTAAATATGTCCTAGAACAGCTCTTTAAGGTCCTGGACTAAGACTCTCCCTGAAGCCATACACACTTTAAACAAGTCACACATCATTACAAATGGGATCACTCCCTAGGAATGGTTGGCAAGGCCTGTAAAACAGGCCCTGCAAACTCTGAGGGTTACCTCTGAGACACCGCACTGAACTGAACCTCTGGAGCAGACGGTCAGACTGTGCTCCTCAGAGCACCAATAAATCTGCTAAGTGGTAATGAATGCATGGACCCAAAGTTGAGCTGGAACGTGCCTCTACACCAGATCAGTTTTGTGGCACCAGAGGGCTCAAGGAGACTGCCAGAGGCGAGGTGGTCCCAGCTGTGCTCCTCTATAGAGATCCAAAAGCCTTATGATATCAAAACATGGCAGCAACAATACCTGCTGGAGTGGTCATAATGCAGACAGCTTGCGCAAGGCCAAAAACTTAGCAATTGGTTACTGTGTCTCTTTCTAGGGAGGAAAGCCATGTCTGGTACTATAAAACCTGAATCCTGTGATGGCCTCCCTAATAGAACCCATGGGGAAAAAAACAATGACAGTAAATGTTACAAAAACTAGATACACCCATGAGAGTCCTTACTAAACACATGCGTTTATGCCCAAAGGCTGTTGTTCCTGCTACCCATGGCAGCTGGTAATATCTGTCTGCGCTGGGCTGCAAATATAGCAGCAGTCAGCAACCAGTCTGATTGTTGAGTATATGAATAAGTCCCCCTATCAAATCCTAATGGTATGTCTTGGAATATTCTGCCTTTCTCCTGACAGAACTGGAATGACTGATTCAGCAGCACTGACAACACAGTCCGGGCTCACTGGGGATTGCATCCACTTGGAGGCTCCATTGACAACTCAATAGAGACCCAATAACATGTATCCTTGTAGGTGCTACCTGCTGTGCCTCTATGCCTGATAAAGGGAATAATGCCACAGATGCTTTAAATCCTTTGTCAACTCAGATCCATGATATAGCCCAATTAGCTTTCTTTGACTCATTTCCAAATTCATTAACACACCTTACCTACTCATTGGAATTATGTCTTGCTAATAGATAGTATAATTATAGTTAGCATCTGCTTTTTGTGCTGTTATGTACAATGTAGATGTGGCCTGTATACACAAGCCGTGGCTGTACATTATAGGCTCATATAGTTCTTCACCTCATCATTGCTTAGGGACCGTTGAACAAGATTCACAAAAAAAGAGTAAGAGCTGGGGAATGACAAGCATTGTAGCGTGATGGGTCCCCTACCAGGTTATTTCAGGGGGTATGTTGGCTGCCTGAACACTGAAGGCCAGGCAGTGAGCTAGGGCTATGGTACCAGGACAAGGAATGGGTGTCCCTGAGAACCCAAACATTCCAGAGAGTAATTGAGAACATAACAAGAAAAATATTCTTTTGCTCAAACACAGTGGGCAGAGAGTCGGAATATTAGCTTAAAAACAGTTTAGAGACAAAAGGTGGTGTGGCTCTCTAGAGCTGTCCTGCATCATCCAGGAGTGCCCTGTCTGCAGGTCTTAACAGATGCATCTGCTCATGAAGCTGGACTTGTCTGTCATTCCTTGGTCCCTGGGCACTTCTCCAGTTTGGAAGTAAGGGGCATTATAGTTCCGAGTTTTTCTCATAACAGGTATCTTTTCAGAGTTCCCAGCGCAGGTCCCTCTCTTTGGCTCTTCACACCGATGGGTGATAAGGGCTCCTATTTCTAGATCCAGGTTTCTGTACTATCCTTTGTTGGTTTCATCAACCCTGGCCACAAATTTATTAAACTCTCTATAAATTGCCTCTTTCCCAGCAGGCACTGGTTGTACATAGGTAGGTAGGTAAGCAATATATGTTTTGAAGAATCAGTTATTGGGTGGATAATAAAAATAGAGATTAAAAGTCTGGGTAATTGCCATGAACAGTGTTGGAATGCCCCAGATTTGCCTTCGCTGTGAGCGTGCCTGGCTGTCTTGAATGAGCACCGTAGAGGATGGGTGGCGCATTAACTTGGGCTAAGGAAAAGAAATGTTCATAAGGGTCCTGAAGTCAGCCAGAGGTCACGTGCTATAGGTTAGATCAAATTTGCTGAGATAATTGTTGGGGAGATAAATCATAAGCAGGAGATAAAGTGTTAAGTGAGGCAGGCCAGAAGCACAAATAACCAAGGTCAAAGCAGACTACAAGAAAGGCTTGGATTTAGACGCAGAGAAGAAATAAGTGAGTCAAAGCTTAGAAACAGAACGGGGTTTTCTAGGGCAAGTCTCATAGATGCTGGTTTCCTGTCTCTGCATCCTTTCATGTGTGACTCATGAGATGTGTTTGTGTGTATGTGCGTGTGTATAAGTTTAACAGGTACTTAACAGATTTTTCATCACTGACACCAGCAAACTACATACCAATATAAATTCTCTTTCTTTTACTCTCTCTCTCTCTCTCTCTCTGTCACACACACACACACACACACACACACACACGCACACACATTCTACTCCTGAAATTCAGCCAGAGGTCAGGTGCTATAGCTGGCACACATCTCTTGCAGTGGCCACAGAGATGCCAGCAGTTGTTTCCAAGAAATGCTCCTCTAGAAATACCCTTTTTATGTCTCTTTCACATAAAATAAAGGGAACTTGCGTCTATTTCTCCACTTTTCTCGGCTTACCCAGTGTCTCATGATGATCTGCTTTGCTTTCTGCATCTAAAAGATGCTTTCCTATTTGGTGTTACAGTGTTATAGTCCAATAACACAAAAGGCTATTTTCTTTTTGCATCTTTCCTATTTTGCCTCAGGAAATAGCCTTTTTTGTTATTTGACTACTTCCACCTTGGCCAAAGAGCCTGTGTGAAGTGGAATTGACAAGGTTGTGGTATTTTCTGTCATTTCATTATTGAGGGTTTATTTGTCATTAATATCAGCCTCACACTTCTGCACACCTTCTCAGAGGTGCTTGCTTCCTCAGCCACCATCTAATGTTACTCCCCTGATTGAGTTCTTTAAGTACTCAACCATAAGCTTGCTTTTTAAATAAAAATCATTCATCATAACTGCTATTATCTCTTATAATCACTATAGTCATTTTGGCTCAGAATAGCTAACAACATTAGCCTTTAGTCTGGTAGACCTTGGCAATTGTATTTGGTGGAAGTTCTACTGTGTTAATAGCTATGATGGCTGAGTCCATGTGTTATTCTTCAAGGGTCAGATAGATTCCATCTGGGTCATAGATACGTTATCCCATAAAATCTTTACACCAACTATTACAATTATAGTTATAATTAAACTTTATAGGTGAGAAAACCAAGGTTCAGAGTGGCTGAAAGAATTGCCAATATTACAGAGCAGAGATGAGATTTAAGCCCTGACCTGGCTCTTGCACCTTTTTACTGCAGTACGCTTATTTTGGAGTATAGAGAGCATCTATAAAATCTGGAGAAAAAAATTGGTATCGGAAGACTCACAATAATAAGGTTGGGTGCCAGAAAGTGAGACTGAGAAAGCACTGGGCCGTGGTCAGTTTGCAGCGGGCATTCGCATTCACAGTGCTTTGTTATAATTAAATAGGAAGCTGCAACTTAGATTCCACAGGAGCAGAGGTTGCGGAAGGAAAAACAAGTAATCTGAACTGCAAAGATAGGAAGGGTAAAACAACCAAAACCTATGACCTTCTCTTTTTAGAGATACAGTAGTTGATGTTATGTGTCACCCAGAGCTCACCCTTCAGAACCAAAGTACCTGTTGCTCCAACTGCTAGGAATGTTGACCACAGACATCTCTCATCGGAGCCTCCCTCTGAGCACTTCCATCAGCGGAAGAGAAGCAACTTCTCCAAGATCAATCCCCTTTCTAGGTATAGCACACATCCAATGATAGGACAATTCTCCTTGTGTCATGTGAGGCCGCACTATAAGGCCATTTAGCTCCAGATTGCTGTGAAGTCACCTGAGACCTTTGTTCTGACTGCATCTTTTTCAACTTGCCCCTCGGCCCAATTCACCTGCCTTCACGTCTCCACAGATGTTAACTCTAACAGCACTATCCAGTAAATTTTTTGCACAGAAATCCATGCCTCAGAGTCTATTTCCCAGGAAACCTGAACTATAGTATGGAGTAAGTCATGAATCTCTGTTGTGGCAGCCAACTCCAGTTAATCTCCATATTTCTGAGAGAGTTATGACAATTTGTCAAATATTTACTGTAGTACCAGTAAATATATCAGGATACAATAAATATTAGGGGTACTTTCATCAGTTAAGAATGGAAATATTTTACGGATTTTCAAGGGATTAATTTAGCTGCTATCGCAGGATAAGTCAGTGGTCTGGGCAGAATTCAGATCTGAATAAGAACCTCCATTCACCTCATTTTATCTCCAGGGTCTTGAATGCTGATGACAGCCTGAATATATCTTAATAATCACTGAATACATGGTGAAATGTCATGCCTCTGCTCAGCGTTTTAAGAAGTTCTTTCTTTCATTTTAGAAATGTCTATAAAAGTCCCTTTAGGATTGCTCAGGGTTGAGTCACTGGGGTCACAGTTTTGCACTCCAGTGACCAAGGCAATGAGAGAATATTCCTGAAACTTTTCTGGGTATGAGAACCACAGGGCACATTATTGTACTTTTAAGGGGTGTGGCATATGAAGGCCAGAGCACAAACATCTCAGGGTTTTGGAAACTAGTTGATATACTATCATCAAGGCTGTATCTCTAGCCAACCCCCTCACTCCAGTAATACCAACAACCTGCTTCGTGACTCACTCTTCCATTCTCGTAGGTCTTTGCCCATCTTCTGCCCTGACAATCCTGCTGTTTCTTTAAGAGTCAGATGAAACAACACCATCCCTAGTCAGAATGATTTACTTCTCTAAGGGGTATCAATAAATCTAAAGTTTTTGGGAAAGCAATTGAACTTCATACATGCTCATACCTTTAGACATAGGCATTTCACCTCTATAACCCTCTTTAAAAAATCCAAAGTGTAGTACAGATTTTTCAATATAAAGGTATAAAAAACTCCTAGCCATTACCATAAAAAAACCCTTCCCTTTGTTTTTCTTTCATTCTCTTTCTTCTTTTACAGAATTTAAGCTTTGTCAGATCAAGAAACACATTTGTTTTCTTCACTGTTATATTCCCACCATCTAAAACAGTGCTTGGAACATGGTAACCATGGTAAATGTGCAATAAATATTTGATAAATGGTTAAATTAATCTTCAAATGTGCAGAAGGTAGTTGGAAAAACATGAAGTTTCACTGAGATATAAAGAAGACTTGCATACAAGAAGAGGAGTACTTTAGTACTTTATTTCTGGCTGGAAAGAGTTAACATTGTAAAGACGCCAAATTCCCTGACAATCTATATATTGACAGCGTTTTTCACTCAACATACAAATGGAAAAAAAATAAAATAGTACTTTTCTTTTTATGAGGAGATATAGGAAAGGTTTTGTCCTGCCATGTATGTGTATACATATATGCAGACACACACACACACACACACACACACACACACACACACACACAGAAATAAAAATGGTGTGGTACTGAAAAAGTGCTTTAAATGCTTTACCTGATGATGTGACAGCTTTAACTCAGTGAGGTATAAAAGCAAGAAATGTGTTCTCCCCTCAGTTACTATTAAGTGTGCTTTGCTAAATCCTCCTTTGCCACTGGTTAGCAGCCATTTTATGTAATATGACTATTAAAACAATCTATGTTCAGTCCAGACCACTCTAAAACTTTAATCTCTGACTCCAACCCTCCACCCGCCCTAGCTGCCATCTTCACACATTAGGAAAACATACCATGAGGGCCATAAACTCCTATTTTCTGTAGACATTTTAGCTGCTGCCAAGAAAGTTAGTAAACTCCCGATGAATCTATGGTACATCCAGGCCTAACAACGGCTGTCTCGGTGACTCAGAACAGTAGTTTCTCATGTGGGTAAAAAAGCAGACTGGGCCTTTTAACACCTTTCTGAAGATATTGCATGCAACATTAATTCCATTTTTTAAAACATCCAAGTGTGAAGGGGATACAAGGAATGACAATAGGTTATAAGCATTCACCATTTTCTCTCTCCCACTTCTCCCAATGGAGGGAGGTAGATTGCTTGCTAGGTCAGTCCTGGGCCCTTCTTTAGTTACATAAAAATTGGGATAAAAGGTGAAGGATAAGACAAAACAAAAGATCTGAGCCAGAGACAGCAATATTAGGAGGAGAGATAAGGGCTGTTATAGGCTGGGAAGAAAGAAGGTGTTTGAATGGTGCAGATAATGGGGGAAACAGAAGAGATTTCAGACAATTGTGAAGAATCCAAGAGAAATGGAAGGAGAGTCGTCTGGGGAAAGGAGATTTTTTTAAAAAGTTTTCTGGCTGCTACAGTCACCCCCTTTGAAACTTCTGCTTTCATTGCTTTTTGTTTTGATATATACTACATTAAATAATTCAACTGGTTTTTAGTTATTTTTTCGCCACTGAACTATTTGTATGGGACTTTGTCTAGCACTAGTTGCAAAGCAATTGGGTTACATGAGCTTATGAGATAGTTTATTTACCAAACACGTCACCTATGTATTCTGGTTAAGAATAATTATTCTAGATGCTTATTAGGTCCTGGTATTTAGATAGTTAAACAGTGATCTTCAAATGGTGCTCTGGTGGTTTCCTCAAAAGTTCTCTAAAACAAATACTTTATTGAAATTATTTTGGTTCTGAATAGCCTTGAATGCAACCTCAGGAATCCTAAATTCATGTTCCAACTTTACTTTGCTAACTGTACAAACCAACTGTGAACCTCATGAAGGCAGGAAAGACATATTATCATCCCTATTGCCATGGGATTAGCAATTGGCCACCTGAGGCACAGAGTAAGCACTCAATACGGGTGAATAAGTGTGTATGGCTTCAGCCATTTTCAATATATTTTTTAGTTGTTTTCATAAAATACTGGATTAAAGCATCCTTCTGGTATCATGAGTCAATTTTTAAAAAATTAATTACCTATAACTTCGGGAGATATTGTTCTTTCATAGTCCGGCATATCAAATGAATAACCACGCACCTTGCCCCTTACCCAGTATGCTGCCTTAAATAAAGATAAATGTTTTCTAAGTTTCTTTCAATCAATGAAACAGAGGGATAGAGAGAAAGATGTAGGAAGGAAGAGAGAAAGAAAATAATATGGGAATTTAAGCAAATTCTTCAGAGAAAGAAAATTTATTCCAGTACTGATTGACTCCTTTATTGAAGTAACCAATCAATACATACAAGAAGCCCCAAAATACTTTTAAGATATTGGAAAGGCCGGGCGCGGTGGCTCACGCCTGTAATCCCAGCACTTTGGGAGGCCGAGGCAGGTGGATCACGAGGTCAATAGATCGAGACCATCCTGGTCAACATGGTGAAACCCCGTCTCTACTAAAAATACAAAAAACTAGCTGGGCATGGTGGCACGTGCCTGTAATCCCAGCTACTCAGGAGGCTGAGGCAGGAGAATTGCCTGAACCCAGGAGGCGGAGGTTGTGGTGAGCCGAGATCATGCCATTGCACTCCAGCCTGGGTAACAAGAGTGAAACTCCATCTCAAAAAAAAAAAAAAAAAAAAAAAAGATATTGGAAACATTGCTGGATGTTTTAGATAAACTGTTTACATGTAGGAAACTGGCAAAATACAAGTGTCCTCATACACTTCTTCTTTTATCATCATAGTGACTCTTAAATTTATTAGCATTGATGGACATTTAGTAATGTACTCACATGGAAGAGGCTATATGTGTTTAAGCAGTGTGGTGACTGCTCACCAGTTTTTTCCCCAACTGATCAAAGTGTCACCAGTTTTTCTTTCCTATGGTTTTCTTAAAAGGGAAACACATCAAGTGTTTTCTGAAGCCTTCCTGTTCTATCCCAAAGGAGCTCCACAATAATGTTCTTTTATCATTAATTGCTGGATGTGCTGAAATGTTTTCTCCCCTGAAGTCATAAGTCACACGTTTCTGATGTTGTATCTTATCTCTTTTTCTCAGTATCCTGGTTCTCTGAAGACAAGTGTCATGGAAATGCTTTTGGATAGGCAAAACCGCATTTATTCCTTGGTCTCTGCTGACCCTGTATTCAAAGAGTCAGTATCTCTAAGAATGGCAGGTGCATTATCCAATCTTCTTCAGGGAATGTGATGAATGATACTTTGGACTTTTTTTCTGCTGCATCTATCATAGTAAGTTTATTCTTAAAAAAGTGTTGCCCAAATACCATTCAGGACATAGGCATGGGCAAAGACTTCATAACTAAAACACTAAAAGCAATTGCAGTGAAAGCTAAAATTGACAAATGGATCTAATCAAACTAAAGAGCTTCTGCACATCAAACAAAACTATCATCAGAGTGAACAGGCAACCTATAGAATGGGAAAAAATTTTTGCAAGCTATCCATCTGATGAAGGTTTAATATCCAGAATCTACAAGTAACTTACACAAATTTACAAGAAAAAAATAACTCCACCAAAAAGTACATGAAGGATATGAACAGACACTTCCCAAAAGAAGACATTTATGCAGCCAACAAACATATGAATAAAAGCTCATCATCACTGATCATTAGAGAAGTGCAAATCAAAACCACAATGAGATACCAGCTCACTCCAATTAGAATGATGATCATCAAGAAGTCAGGAGACAACAGATGCTGGAGAGGATGTGGAGAGATAGGAACACTTTTACACACTGTTGGTTTGAGTGTAAATTAGTTCAACCATTGTGGAAGATAGTTTGGTATTCCTCAAAGATCTAGAACCAGAAATACCATTTGATCCAGGAATCTCATTACTAGGTATATATCCAAAGGATTATAAATCATTCTACTATAAAGACGCATCCACATGTATGTTTATTGCAGCATTATTTACAATAGCAAAGACTTGGAATCAACCTGAATGCCATCAATGATAGACTAGATAAAGAAAATGTGGCACATATACACCATAGAATACCATGCAGCCATAAAAAAGAATAAGTTCATGTTCTTTGCAGGGACATGGATGAAGCTGGAAGCCATCATTCTCAGCAAACTAACACAGGAACAGAAAACCAAACCCTGCATGTTCTCACTCATTAGTGGGAGTTGAACAATGAGAACAAATGGACACAGGGAGGAGAGCAACACACACCAGGGCCTGTCAGGGGTTGAGGGGTAAGAGAAGGGAGAGCATTAGGACAAATACCTACTGCATGCAGGGCTTAAAACCTAGATGATGGGCTGCTAGTTGCAGCCAACCACCATGGCACGTGTATACTATGTAACAAACCTGCACATTTAGCAGTTCTGTATCCCAGAACTTAAATAAAAGGAAAAAAAAACCCTATTGCCCAAATCTAGAGCTAACTCAACATCAATAATAAAAATAATAAATCTATTCAATACTATAGAGCACCTACCCTTCTAAAAGCTTTTTGTGTAACAACTTTTTCAATCCTCACCACAGCCCGAAGAGGTTATCTCTGCTGCTATTCCTGCTTTACAAATAAGGAAAAATAGGGCACAGAGAAGTTAAGCAATTTCCCAAGGCCTCACATATAGTAAACAGTAGCGCACGGGACTGCCATGTGGTCATCTGCTCATAGTCACCTCTCTCATCACTATGACACACTGCCTCTGGTTAGCAGAAAATGAAATCTATGAACATTTTTAATGAGTATGCAAGCTTCCTAGGGCCAGTGAGCCGCCTGAGTATTATACACAAACATGTGCAAATGTGCTTGTACTTACGTATGTATTTCTCTGGGAAGAGATATTATTGACTTTACTAGGTTCTCAGAATGCTTCAAGACTCCATTAAAGAGGCCGGGCATGGTGGCTCATGCCTGTAATCCCAAAACTTTGGGAAGACGAGGCGTGTGGATCACTCGAGGTCTAGAGTTTGAAACCAGCCTGACCAACAAGGTGAAACTCCATCTCTACTAAAAACATTAAAAAAAAAAATAGCCAGGCACGGTGGCAGGCGCCTGTAGTCTCAGCTACTCAAGAGACTGAGACAGGAGAATTGCTTGAACCTGGGAGGTGGAGGTTGCAGTGAGTGGAGATTGCGCTACTGCACTCCAGCCTGGGCGAAGAAGCAAGACTCCATCTCAAAGAAAAAAAAAGGTTAAAGAATAAAATAAGGAACAATACCATAGTCTTTGAGACCTAAGCCCCCATGGTTTAAATCCTGGCTCCATCACCCAACAAAATAATTGAGCTTTATTGAGTCATTAACAGCTTTAATTTTCCTGATGTGTTTTACAGAGACTAACAATGCCAATTAATTGTGAGAACCGAGGGAGATAATACACACCGGCATTCTACAGACTGTGTGGCATATAGACTAAAGAAATATAGCTCCCTTCCTGATCCCTCTGGAAGCCTGTAGGCAAAGGGTATGTTTCCCGTCAATCAAAATATATGATGATGTCTTCATCTATTTCTTTTCTCAGGATCTTAGTGGTCTTTTTCAAATGTTTGCAGTCAGGAGCAGTAATTATGATTGAAGGCACAATTGAGGCTTTTGTGAGACAGAGTTCTCACCTTTACACAAATGATACTCAAAGTTTTCTCCAGGCCCTGATGGGTCTTTTAATCCTGATACACATTTCTCTTGGCAAAAGACCAATTAGGAAAGAAATAAACAAAACAACAACCTAAAGCTTACTGGCTTTGAAGTGCACTTGATACTTTTTAAAAAATATGAAAACAATCTGAATGTAAAGGAAAAGGCAAATCAAGCAAAAGAAATGAAAACATTACTGTATTAATTTTCTGTTGTTGCTATAACAAATTATCACAAATTTAGTGACTTAAAACAACACATTTATTTTCATAAAGTTCTGAAGGTTAGAAGTCTTATGCAGGTCTCACTAGGCTAAAACCGAGGTGTGCATAGGGCTGCATTTCTTTCTGGAGATTGTAACATAGAATCCAATCCCTATCTTGTCTAGCTTCTAAAGACTGTCTATGTTCCTTGGCTTGTTGCCCGCTTCTATCTTCAAGGTCCACAATGGCTAGTTGTGAAAGAAGAAGATATTTATACAGTGGGTCTCTTCCTTCAGTCTCCAGCACAGAGCTCCTATAATCGTTGTAATTTCCTGAGTGATAATGCATGCTGGGAGAATCTTTGGTTCTAATACTTGGTCTTTGCTCCAGTTCTTGACACAGAGCTTCTGAGACCTTTGTAATTTCCTGAGTGAATCTGTGATACAAAGCTCCAAAATCCCTTGGAATTTCCTGGGTAGTTGGAGCATCTTTTGTTCTAATGAGGTGATCCTTGATGAACTTTTAGATGGCTGCTGGTTACCAGAAAGACCAAGTCACGATTAGAAGTTTCAAACTTTCAGCCCAATGCCCCCCGCTCCTTTTAAAGACTGTATTGTTTCATTGTATGTATACACCACATTTTGTTTATCCATTCATTCATCAGTATATGCTTGGGTTACTTCCACCTTCTGGCTATGGTGAATAATGCTGCTGTGAACGTGGGCCTACATATATCTCTTTGAGATTCTACTTTCAATTCTTTTGGATATATATCCAGAAGTGAAATTTCTGGATTATATGGTAATTCTATTTTTAATTGCTTGAAGAACTGCCATACTATTTTTATAGCTGTACCATTTTACCTTGCCACCAAGAGGACAAAAAGGCTCTGCTTTCTCCATATACTCAGCAAAACATTATTTTATTTTTAAAAACTGTATACTAGACATCCTGATGGATGTGAGGGGATATCTCATTGTGGTTTTGATTTTAATTTCCCTAATGATTAGTGGCGCTGAGCATCTTTTAATATGCTCATTGGTCATTTGTATATATTTTGGAGAAATGTCTATTAAAGTTCTTTGCCCATTTTTAAATCAAATTATTCTGTTGTTGGCAATGGTTGTGGTGGTGAGTTGTGGGAGTTCTGTACATACTCTGAATGTTAACCCCTTATCAGAAATATAACTTACAAATATTTTTCTCAGTTTGTAAATTGCCTTTTCAGTCTATTGATTGCACTCTTTGATGCACAGAAGTTTTACATTTTGATACAGTCCAATTGACATATTTTTACTTTTGTTGCCTGTGCCTTTTTGGTGTCATGTCACTAATAGGAGATATAAGTCTTTAATTCTAACACACATACCTACACCCACACACAGAAGTGCACACACACACACACACACACACACACGAATAGAATGAATTTGCAATGCTTTAAGAAAAGAATTTATTAAAGCCACCACTACCAAATAGAATACCAGACAAAACAACAACCTGTTCTATAGCTGTCTTCTGTGATCAGAAATTTCTCATCTCCGGGTCTTGTGATGTCTTCTTTGTGTATATATTTTCTCGCATCTTCTGTAAGAGTAGCTGTGCTATAACCCTGGTGAGAACAGGGGAGCTGTAGTTGGTAAATCAGAGTTCTAACCAGAATTGCATTACAGCTGTGTGATCTGTGTTCTTGTGCAGGCCATGTTCACTTTTGCAACCTCAAGCACGTTACCGAGATCCCCTCCAGCTTTCACATGCTGTGCTCAATTATTTTTTCACGTTCAGGATAAAATACCGTATTCTTGGTTCATCACTTGTGCCACTTTTGTTCTTGAGTTTATTGGCAAGCAATTATCTCTTTGTACCAGTCATCCACTAGAATAAAGTCTCCCTGTTGAGACAAGAACTATTAGTACTTTCAAGCCAACTACGTCTTTTGTTGGGGTCTTTCTATGCCAGTTACCAATTGATGGGTATCAAGGTAGAG
Organism: Saimiri boliviensis; assembly: GCF_048565385.1. Taxonomy (NCBI): domain Eukaryota; kingdom Metazoa; phylum Chordata; class Mammalia; order Primates; family Cebidae; genus Saimiri; species Saimiri boliviensis. The sequence goes on from NC_133463.1 coordinate 74,795,273, forward strand.
AAATGCCAAGTTGATTCATCACTCCCACTGGGCTACTTTCATGCCCGCATTCCTGGTCTCCATTCCTAGTCATTCCTGACTCTCAGAGCTCCTCCTCTTTTGAAGAGTCCTACACTAGTGCCATTGATCACTTGCCTCAACTTGGGTTTGCTCCCTGTACTTTCTTTGTCTTAGGCCAAAGTGACCTTTCTTAGACTCCAACTTTATTCCTGTCCATTTGGGACTGCCAAGGTGATGAGCATTCATTCTCAGAAATGATCCTTTTATGTATTTCTTTGTGAGCTTGGTAGAAACTTAAGAGAAAATGAATGTCTGAAATAATTAAGAGCCAACCAAATTTAAGAGTTCTCCTTTGAATCTAATATTCTAAATCCCAGGTGAACCAGAGTTTTATAACAACAGCGATTTCAGCTCAGACCCAAAATCATCACCATTTCCCATGAATAACTTGACTCAATACTATCTGAGCCAGTTTAGATTATGAGTAGAAGCTTTTCCTGAAAATGATAAACCAATTTTATTTCATTTTCTAGTCTGCTCTTGAGTACAGCTAGCATGACAATAACTTATGCCAAATGAATGGGCAGTCACAGGTGTGTAATAAACAGAAATAACAGATAATCCTCAAACCTTTTTTATTTATATCTAATGTGTTTTCAGACTTAAGTTTGAAACTGGGAACATCTGATGTGAGGAATTAGTGATAACCAAATTCTGAATTCACACATACCCTGGAGAACTACTAAGAAAATTACCCATTGCCTATGCTTCCCCAACATATACACACACATGCACATGCATGCATATATATACTGTAGTCCCCCATGAGCTACAGTTTTGCTTTCCATGGCTTCAGTTACCTGTGGTCAACTGGGATCTGAAAATAGGTGAATACAGTACAATAACATATTTTGAGAGAGACAGACAGCAGAGAGAGTGAGCACATTCATCTAGCTTTTATTACAGTATATTGTTATAATTATTTTATTATTAGCTAATGTTACTGTGCCTTCTGTATACATTAAACTTCCTATGTGTATATAGGAAAAAACACGGTATATATAGGCTTCCTTACTACCCACGGTTTCAGGCATCCACTGGTGGTCTTGGGCCATATACCCTGTAGATAAAAGGGGACTAATACATGTGCATTTCTTTTTTTCTCCTATTCTGGGCTGGGCTTAGAAAAACTCTTTTACATCATGATACTAAGTACTACCATAAATCAGGGCACTTTTATTTGAGCAAGTTTGTTGTTACATACTTTTTTTGGTGCAATAGAATGAATACAGATGGTCAAACCTCTAAGGAGCCAATGACATCACTCAGACGTGCTCTGTTCAAAACGTCACTATCAAAGTTCTCAATGTGAAAGCTAGATTTCAATTCAGGAGCAGTGCTATTCTGAGTCTACATCTGTACCCAACACAGTAGCCTCTCTTCTTTGTTGGAGCTCCTAGTCTGACTCTAGCTTAACAGAAAGGGCAGAGGCTGAAAGAGAAAACAGGGTCTGGAAACATAAAGAAGACAGTTTGAGAATCCAAGAGTGAGGCAGAATTAACCATAGATTCCACACATTTCCATTGCATGCCAAAAAGTAGGTTAGATGTCTGGAATTCCAAAGGAAAGAAAATTCAGACTCTTTGCTAACCTAGAAAGACACAAATATGTCCAATAAGGATCCACCATAGGAGGGACAGAAGCTGACACTTTGGAGCTGATGTCACAATCAGAAACAGAGAAATGAGCAAGAGAGCTGGACAACAGCCTTGGATGCCAATCTATCATACTAAAGCTACACTGGAAATGTAAGTTGGGGCAATAATTATTTGGTAAGACAGTAGTGTAATCTATCAGAGAAGACATCCGTGGGACATGCATGGTTAAGGAACAAGAGGTGGTAAATTCTCTGAGAGTAAACCTTTGTCAACTGCAGAATACTTCTTACAGAAACTCTTTATGCTGTAGCTCCTAAATGCAGAAAGGGTAACCAAGTACATTGCCAAACCTAACTCATGGACCATACTGATGGAATCAGCAGTCTGATTTCCAAAACCCATTCTGTTTTCTATTATTCTGCTTGGGGACAGACTATAGAGGGCCTTGTATGCTATACTGAAAACATTTAGACTTTATTCAGTAGGCAACAGGGAACTACTGCCATTTTTAAGCAATAGACTGTATATTATCATCTTTTGGTAATCTCTTTTGAACTAATAAATTTGGTTTGTGTTATCCCATGAGGAGAGATATATTGTGGTTAACCTTCTCAAATCTGTTTTAGAAAGAGAGAGAAAATAAATGTATAAGAAATAAAATAAGCAAAAGAAACTAAACAAATAAATGCATAAGGTATGTTTTCAGTTAAAAAAAAACGGAGAAACAAAATGTATACATTATATAAATCATAGCCAACCAGAGATTCAAGTGTATTTTTTTCCAAGAACTATCAAGTGTCTTTTTTTTTAAGAGCTCTTGATAAATAATCAATAAATGTTAAGTGAGATATCGTTTTGTAATTTCTCTTGGTTTGCTTTTGGAAGTAATTTCACCATCCAATTTATAATTGTAGCATGTAGGAACATATACACAGCCATTATTTTTCTTACAGCAGAAGAATAGATTGCAAAAATTCAGACAGCTAAATGATTTACAATAAGACCTACTAGACAATTCTGAAAATATAATTCAGATCTCTGAAGCTTTCTGCTTTTTAAAGTTAACAGTGGTGAAAAGGAACATTAGATTTGATTGAAAAATAACACACATTACAAAAAGTCACAGTCCAATTGACTCTGCTATGTACCACAATTTACATGTATTTTTATGCAATGCTAACAAAGTAACATTTCATTAACACAGTGTTACAAAAAAAAAAAATCCTTTCTTTGTTTTATCTTTCCTACCTTTGTTGAAAACTCCCTCAGCCTGCTGATTTTTGACAACCTGTTGTAAGGTAATGATACACAGATTTTTCCTCTGTGCCATATTACAGCACGGCTTCCTGACAAGCTAGTCTCTGGCTAAACAAATCATTTGCACCCTGCCTGATTTGTTTCTGTGTTAGTAATTCAACTGCAATTTGTTCCTTCCCATAGCTAAATGAAAATGTGGTCATCAGATGCAATCCCTCCTGTTTGGGCATCATAAATAATAGGTTTCTGGAGTGCAACACATAAATATTTTACTAACCACAATGTAGGTTTTAGGAAATGGCAGAATGAAAGTGGTAGAGGAAGAATTTCCTATAGATTTCATTTTTACAGTAGTTAGAGGCCATTTTATGTCTTGGTGCATTCATTAGTCTCTTTAAGAAAGTGTTTTTCACTCAGAGAAACTTTATAATATAAATATGTGCTCTCCAATTCCTTGACCTATCAGGTTTCTATTTTCTTCCTGGTTGAGTTGGGATGTAATATATCATCAGGTATTCCCAGGACTGATTTTAATTCACTGACTTTTTGGTTTCTACGTAGAATTGTTATCTCCTGGGCAAATGAAGAACCACTATAGAATAATGAAATTTATACTGAAGATAAATTCTCACTCCTGCTGGGTGAGTCACCTGAAACTACAAAAGATAAAAAAATAAGGATGTAATGAACAGTAGTACAGTAAACGTAATCCTTTTTCCAAGTTAAAAGACTTGTGCTTAAAAATATATTCCCTCTGGCCTGACAACCTATTTCCCATGTCCTGTGGTTTCTGTTCTGTAGGTGTCCTGAAAATAATTGGGTATTTAAAGAACCTCAAAAAACTGCAGATCGCAGAGCCAACTGCCTCTTGGTACTCTCCTTCTGAGCCTCTTATTAATTTTTAATCAGCCTGCTGCTGTTTCAGGTCTTTAGGACTCCGGTAAGTAAAGTATCATGTGGACTGCAGAGGAGGAGACAGCAAATAAACACAGGGGGAAACGCCCTCTCTTGAAACTGCAGAGTCAAAGGCCAGTGTGGCTTCCACAAAATGGAGTGAAGGCAGTTTTGGGGAGAAAACCCCTCCAACTGGAATGGTCGTGGAAATTAGAATCCTGTTTTTCTCCAGCTATTTAACTGGTACAGACTGTGCATTCCTTGATCTTGAATTCCAGAGTTGAATGCCACATCATTCCTTGATCTTGAATTCCAGAGTTGAATGCCACATCATGCTTTTTATCTCAAGAGGGCATAATGACTTGCCTCTCTAGGAATTTTTCTAACTTTTCTACTTTTTCTAATACATGCATAATTTTTACTCCTGTCTTTAATCTCTCTTTCTCTCTCTCTCTCTCTGTCTCTTTCTCTTCCAGTGTTTCTTGGCTTATTTAGCACATAATTTTACATTTGGGTCAACCATAAGCCTAATCTATGAAAAAGGGCTTATTGTAATTTTTATCATGATAAACAATAACCTCATATAAAGTAGTTCAAAGCAATAACTAAATATTTTTTCTCACCACTCAATGACCCCAAAGTATATCTGATACTTCAATCTCAATCTTTTGTCAACTTGTTGGCATAAGTGATAACTGGCATTACAGTTTCATAATTTGAAGGAGTAGTAAATATCAGTTGGAGAAATTACTGGGACAAGTTATTTGATTTAGCTTTCAGTCCACAGGGATGTCATTGACCAAAGAAAGGTATTATCTCCCAGAGTTAGAGATTTCCTTTTTTTATGGTTGACTAATATTTCATTGTGTGTGTATATATGTATATCAAAATTCCAATGGCACTTTTCACAGACATGGAAAAACAATTATAATATTTATTTGGACCACAAAAGACCCCAAAATAACACACACACAGATTTACAAAACATTTGCATTGTCCATTAATATACTGACAGACACTTAGCTTGTTTTAATATCTTGGCTACTGTGAACAATGCTGCAATAAACATATAGGTCCATATATCTCTTTGAGATACTGATTTTATTCCTTTTGCAATAGACTTGTAAGTGGGATTTTTTTTTTTTTTTTTTTTTTTTTTTTTTTTTTTTGGAGAGGCAGGGTCTCACTGTGCTGCCTAGGCTGGTCTTGAGCTGGTCTTGAACTCCTGGGCAGAAGTGATCCTCCTGCCTCAGCCTCACAAAGTGCTAGGACTATGGGTGTGAGCCACCTAGTCCGTACGTTCTATTTTTAATTTTTGGAGGAATCTGCACATATGCATGTTGTTTTCCTTAATGGCTGCACCAATTTACATTCCCATCAACAGTTTCTCTGAGTAGCTGGCACTACAAGAACACACCACCCTGCCTGGATACTTTTTATATTTTAATTTTTTAATAGAAACTGGGTCTCTCTCTGTTGCCCAGGCTGGTCTTGAACTCCTGGGTGTATGTGATACTTCTGCATCAGCCTCCTAATGTTCTGGGATTACCAGCATGAGCCACAGCACCAGCCATATATTCTTAATGATATTCTATAGGTTCTCTATGCTTTCTTAACTTGTTTTAATTCTTTTTTTCTTTTTGTTCCTCTAATTGGTTGACTATAAAGGACCTGTCTTTGAATTTACTAGTTCTTTCTTCTGCATGCTTGAGTCTACTATCAAAGCTCTCTGTTGAATTGTTCAGTTCAGTCCTTGTATTTTTTAGCACCAGGATTTCTGTTTGGTTCTTTTTTATGAATTTTATTTCTTCATTAACTTTCATGCATTGTCTTTCTAAGGTTGTTCAGTTGTCTGTGTTCTGCATGCCATTGAGCTTCTTTAAGATGATTATTTTTAATAATTTGTCAAGCAATTCACAGATTTCCATCTCTTTGGTGTTTATTATATAACTTTATTAGTTTCTTTTGTTGTCTTTGGTTTTGTTTTTGTTTGTTTAGTAGTGTCCTGTTTGCCTGGTTCTTTGTTATCCATGCAGCTTTGCATTGGTGTCTATGCATTTAAAAGAGTAAATATCTCCTTCAGTTTACAGATGGACTTTGGCAGGTAAAGACCTTCTCCTGATGAGTCCTCAGGCTGATGGGACTGCTTCCAGGATTTTATTCAAGTGGGGTTGGAGCTGGGTTATGTGGCTGCTTCAAGGTCTGCAGTGAAGTCCGTTTTTGGTGGGCCTGTTACTAGGAGTTTAGGTAGACATGAATTCTGTCTGGCCTCTAGGTAGTCTGTACTGCTTTTGGGACGTTCGTCAATATGGATGGCACTGGGGTAAGTGTCTACTTCAAAATCTGCCAATCGTGAGCAACAAGCTCCATTGTACAATATACAAAAATTATAAAACATCATGATGCGCATGGATGGTTGCAGCTCCCTCCAAGTCCCCGGGAGAGCTCTTGCTGGGTCACTGACTGGGGGACCCTCTGCACACCTGAGAGAGATTGTAATTGAATCACAGGACTGCTTCAGGGTTTACAGCTGAGCCCAAGGTATCAGTCCTGCTTCTGAAGAAGTGGAGGAGCATGTTTTCCTCCTGGTCTCTGGATGGGCAGGACTATCCTCAAACTGAAGCTGAGAGGGGCTTGTCTTTTCATTATCTTGACAGGATTTTTTTTTTTTTTTTTGAGACAGAGTTTCACTCTTGTTACCCAGGCTGGAGTGCAATGGCGCGATGACAGGATTTTTTAAGAGAAATTTTTAACATTCGGTGAAATTAAAATTTATCAATTTTTTAAAATTTTATAAATTTTATTTCTTATATATGACTATATATAAGAAATCCTTGCTTAACCCTAAGTCAGAGATTTTCTCTATTTTTTTTTCCCTGAAAATATTATGGTGCTAGATTTTTGTTCTATGGTCCATATTGACTTAGTTTTGTATATTGTACAAGGCATGGATTGAGGTACCTATCTTTACATGTGAACACCCAGTAGGCAATCAACATCTCTATTCCCACTTAGATTTAAACCTAAGTGGGAATAGAGATGTTGATTGTTTGAAATTCTAAAGGATAATTATAATAAAAGTCATCATTATTATTTGAGTATTCAGTGTGTACCAGTCATGATTTTAAGTACTTACCTGAATTTTCTCATTTAATACTTCTGTGAATGCTATTAAATGAATACTATTATAGTAATGTGGATAACAATGAAAAAATAGGTGTACAGATATATTAAGTAACATGCCTTATCAACACTTTTAGTGTTCCAGCACAAAGCATTTATAAGACTATCTTTCCTCCACTACACAGTCTTCAGACTTTTTTTTTTTTTGTGATGGAATCTCACTGTGTCATCCAGACTGGAGTGCAGTGGCACAATCTTGGCTCACTGCAACCTTTGCCTCCTGAGTTGAAGCGATTCTCCTGCCTCAGCCTCCCGAGTAACTAGGATTACAGGCACCTGCCACCACATCTGGCTAATTTTTTCTATTTTTAGTAGCGATGGGGTTTCACTATGTTGAGCAGAATGATCTCAATCTCTTGACCTTGTGATCTGGCCTCTCAAAGTGCTGGGATTACAGGTGTGAGCCAACACACTTGAACTCTCTGTACTTTTTTCAAAAAATAAAATGACTAAATATGAGTGAGTCCCATTCTGGATGATCTACTTTTTCCCACTGATTTATTGATTTGTTTGTCTATCTTAAGACAACACCAAAGTCTTTGCAACTTTAGCTTTATAATAAGCATTCAAATTTGAGAGGTTAAGTCCTAAGACTTAGTGGTTTTTCACAAAATTATCTTGTGTATTCTCTGTCCTTCTCATTTACATATGAAATTTAAGACCAGTTCATTGTAATTTAAAAAGTCAAGATTATGTCTTATGTTTAAAGGTATGTGTACTGGTTTGTTCTAATTTTAGAAACTATATATTTGTGTGACAAAAATGTCCTTTTGCTGTGGATGGTTTTTTAGTTATTTTGGTGGAACATTGTTTTTCCTTAGGCAAAATTACACTAAAGTCATAAACAACCCCCAAATCTGTGTGGCTAATAATAAAGACATTTATTCTTAGGCTACTCATCCATCACAGACTGACTACAGCTGTAGTCCATATTTTCATTTTCAAACCTAGGTTGAAGGAGCAGTCCCGATCTGGGAGAGTGCAAATCTTTTAACACATGTCCTATCGACTTACATTTTATTGACTAAAGCCAGACAGGTAGAAAATCTTAAAATCGGTGATATAAAGAAAAATTCTCCAAGAAAGACAGCACAAAGGAAAGGGGTTATAATTATTTTTAACAGAATAAAATTGATCACAAACACTAAATACCTCTTTAAATGATGATTTTTAGAAAAGGGTACTAATTTGCAAATGGACAGGATTAACTTAATGTGAAATAAGTTTTTCATGGGAAATATTAAGGTATTTAATTGTTTGGCTACGCCTCCATTCCTCCTCAATATTACTTCACTTTATTCTAGTCAAGAAATCTTTGAGCTACTTTGACTTCACAGCTTTGTGCCACATTACATATTTCTGCAGAAAGTTAAAATATTATTTTCTATATTATTGCCCTCCTTTTCCTTTTCTTCTATTATTTAATAATTGCTCAGAGATATGTACAGATAATTTATAACCATATGCAATTCAGTAAGTAATCAATTCTTTCTAAATAGATTTAAACCTAAGTGGGAACGGAGTTGTTGATTGTCTGAAATCCAATAGGATAATTATAATAAAAGCCATCATTAATTGAGTATTCAGTGTGTGCCAGTCATGATTTTAAATGACTTACCTACATTTTCTCATTTAATGCTTCTGAGAATGCTATTAAGTGGATACCATTGTTATAATGTGGGTAACAATGAAAAAATAGGTACACAGGGATATTAAATAAAATGTCTAACAAATCACAAGCATTTGAATCATGATTCAAATCCAGGACTGTCAGATTTCATAACCTAAGCTTATAATACTATAATTCAAGAAGATGACCTTCAAACAATCTCAAATCTCTTAATTGAAAATCTCTAGGATATTAATATGGGAAAAGCTGTAATTTTAATATCTAAGGTAAATGATACATTTTCTGTGAAATCATCAGCAGTAGACCTCAGACTAATTTTGAGAAAACTGCATTCAGAATGAGTAAATAATCTAAATTATCAAATGTTTCAAAGCAACAGAGAGGTGTTACTTTAAAGTTCAGACAGAAACTGGAATTTTTCTAAATGAGAAATTGTGATTAGGATCCTCTGGCTGACACAAAGTCAATAATCATGTATCGGCTGCATCACAATATAATCGTAACTATTTTTACTTCACCTAAGAAGAAAAGACCTCTGTGGAGGAAATGGGGAGATGTTAGTTAAACTTTATAAAGTTTCAGCTATGTAGAATGAATAAGTGCTGGAAATTCTAACGTACAGAGTGATTATAGAATTAATCATATATAATTTGTGTTATATACTCAAAATTTGCTGTGAGTAGATCCTAAATGTTCTAATCACACACATAAAACATAATAAATATGTGTGGTTATGGGTCTGTTAGCTTGATAGTGGTAATAATTTCATAATGTACATGTAAATCAAAACATCACACAGTACACCTGAAATATAGCCTATTTTTACTTGTCAATTATACCTCAATAAAGCTGGAAGGAAAAAAGGAAAAACTCTAAAATCCTCAGACAATGCTAGCAAAGTGAACCCAGCAACAGATAAAAAGGATTCTAGAACATAACTAAGTGGCATTTTTTTTCAGGAATGCAAGAGTTGTTTAACAACAACAACAAAAAAAACCAGTCAACATAATACACCACATTAGTAGAATGAAGAAAATAAAACACAGAATCATCTCAATTCATAAAGAAAAATCACTTGACAAAATCCAAACATCCTTTCATGATAAAAACACTAAACATATTAAAAATAAAATTTTACCTACTCAACATGATAAAGAACATTTATGAAAATCTCACAAATAACACTGTAATCAATGGTAGAAGACAGAACACATTCCCCCGCAAATCAGAAACAAGGTAAGAATGTCTGTATTTGTAATTTCTATCAAACATTGTATGGAGGTTTCCGCCCTCAAAATTAGGTTACCCCCTTCCAGCCTCACACAAAAACATCCAAACTAGAAAGAGAGAAGTTAAAATTATATGTATTCTAATTTGATATAACTTTATATAGAGAAAATTATAAAGAATCCACAAAATAACCTATTAGAGCTAATAAATAAATTCAGCAAAGTTGCAGGATATAAGATGAACACACAAAAATCAATTGTATTTCTATGCACTAGCAGTGAACAATCCAAAAGAAAATAAAGTCTGCTTACAATTACATCAAAAATAACACAATATGTAGGAATAAATGTAACCAAGGGATTGCAAGACTTATACATTAAAAACTACAATACATTGCTGAAAGAAATTAAAGAAGAACTAAATAAACATAAATATATATCTTATGTATGTTTGGAAGACTTAATATTGTTAAGATGACACTACTACTTAAAGTGATCTATAGACTAAATTTAATCCATGTCAAAACCATAAGGGCCTTTTTTTTAAAAAAAAAGAAATATATTTGGAAAAATGGGAAAGCTTATCCTAACATTCATGTGGAATTACAAATCCCAATAGCCAAAGCAGTGTTAAAAAAGAAAAATGATTATAAGTTTACTTTACATTTTAAAATCCATGTAATTCCTCAAATTAACAGAATTTAAAAAATAACAATCTTCTCATAGATGCAAACAATCTATTTGACAAAATCCAAAGTCAATTCATATCAAAGTCCTTTAGAAAATCAGAACCATAAAGAAAATTTTTCAATGTAATAAAGAACATCTATCAAAAATCTGATGTGAACATCAGACCAAATAGTGAAAAACCAAAGACTTTTCCTGTCAGATTAAGAATAAGGCAAAATATCCACTCTCCCTATTTCTATTTTACAGTGTACTAGAGGTCCTAACCATGATTCCTTAAGGATCTAAAACCAGAAATATCATTTGACACAGTGATCCCATTACTAGGTATATACCTAAAAGATTAGAAATAATTCTACTACAAAGACACATGCACACATATGTTTATTGCAGCACTATTCACAATAGCAAAGACTTGGAACTAACCCAAATGTCCATCAATGATAGACTGGTAAAGAAAATGTGGCACATATATACCATGGAATACTATGCAGCCATAAAAAAAGATGAGTTCATGTCCTTTGCAGGGACACAGATGAAGCTGGAAACCATCGTTCTCAGCAAACTAACACAGGAACATAAAACCAAACACCACATGTTCTCACTCATAAGTGGGATTTGAACAATGAGAACACATGGACACAGGGAGGTGAACATCACACACCGGGCCTGTCGGGGGTAGGGGAAGGACAGCATTGGGAGAAATACCTAATATATACATGACAGGTTGATGGGTGCAGCAAAACACCATGACACGTGTATACCTATGTAACAAATCTGCAATAAAATAAAATGGTAAACTATGGAAAAGAAGTAAAACTAACTTTATTTGTAGATTAATCAAGTCTGAAAAATTTCTAAAGATTCTATCGACAAAAAATCTTCTAAACCAATAAATGACTCTATGAAGGCTTCAGGATATAAAGTCAGCACATAAAAATCAGTTATATTTCTATTAATAGCAACAATCAGAGATTGAAATAAAAATTTTTAAGGCCATATGCCATAGCATCAAAAATAGAAAATACCTAGGAATAAATTTGGCAGAGGATTTGCAATATGTACACTAAAAATGACAAAATATTTCTGCGATAAATTCAAGAAGACCCAAGTAAATTGATAGATATACAGTGTTTATTGAATGAAAGAGTCCTTACAGAGAAGAATGCCAATTATTCCAAAATGGATCTATAGGTTTAAAGCAATCCCAATCAAAAACCAAGAAAGCCTTTTATAGAATTTGACCAGCTGATTCTACAATTCACATGGAAGTGTCAGGGGTCTAGATTAGTCAAAACAAGTGGGGGAAGAACAAAGTTGAAGAAGTTACACTATCTAATTTCAAGACTGGAAGACTTACTACAGTTGTAGAGACCGAGGCAGTGTAATGTTGGACTCAAGGTAGACATAGGTCCAGAAATAGCTTCTTTATTGCTGAGAGCTGAGGCCAGTTGAATGTGTGAATCTAAGAATTCCTTTGTTCCCAAGACTGCAATGTCAAAATCGTTAATCAGAATTTTAGTGATGGATGAAACTATATCTATAACGTTTTCTTATCTAATGATATTCAGGAGGTGACCACTTGAGCCTCAGAGCTTTTTGAGGAGTTGCCTTTATTAAGGTTGTCTGGAAAGATAAGGGGAGGAGACATGTCATGGAGGCTCTGTCCCAGCACCACCTTTGCAACTTGAGTAGCTCCATTTTCATCTATTGCATTTAGTGTGTCTCCCCACATGGTTTTGGTAGACATGTCAAAATGTACAGTAAAGTCTTTTTCTAAATTATTTAAAGGCTTCTCTGGGCCTGGACAGAATAATTTCTCTTACTAGCCTTTAACCCCTATTATATTATCTTTGAAAGCAATATGTGGTGATTGACCTTATGTAATGCCAGGAGAATCTACTATTCTGTACCATCTAGAATTTACAATGCACTTAACGCTTGTTATAATGCAAACATTCCTGTGATGTAGACAATGTAATTAACAGCATTTCTGTTTTTAATATTGAAAAACTGTAAGGAAGTTAGGCTCTCACGAAGTTGTGATAGAGCTAAGAATCAAACTCAAGTTTTTCTCTTATTTTCCTTTCTTTTTTCTGAAATGGAGTCTCGCTCTGTCATCCAGGCTGCAGTGCAGTGGCAGAATCTCACCTCACTGCAACCTCCGCCTCCCTGGTTCAAGCAATTTTCCCGCCTCAGCCTCCCTAGTAGTTGGGACTACAAGGTGCATGCCATCATATCTTGCTAATCTTTTGTATTTTTAGTAGAGACAGGGTATTGTCATTTTAACTAGGATGGTCTCGATCTCCTGACCTCATGATCTACACGCCTCAGCCTCCCCAAGTTCTAAGATTCAGGCATGAGCCACCAGGGCCGACAAACCCAAATTTTTCTAACTCCAAAGCTATTATTAGTAGTCTCGACAACTCTATCTCTAGTGCTTAGTATATTTTATTCTAAGATACTTGAGATATACTTCCATTTTCCAGTCTGGCATGTAACAAACTTGCAAGTTGCACTCTATCCTAACAAGTGACAAACTGACAAAGAGAGAAACTGACAACTCTTCTCATATCCTTAAGAGAAGTGAGATCACAGGACAAACCCCTATTCCCAGGACTGGAGGAACAGACAGGCAAATATAGAGAATGACAACTTACCAAGTAGAAATGCACAAGCAGCATCTCCCCAGGAAACAGTGCTGGGTGGGGAAACCTGAACTTTAATTGAAAATTGCTGGAGACTCAGTGTGAATACATCTGAGAGAGAAAAACTCCAGGGGACCTAGCCATGGGTGGGCATGTTGGGGCAAGTGTGTGTGTGTGTGTGTGTGTGTGTGTGTGTGTGTGTGTGTGTGTATCGGGGGGGGATACTTTTGTGAGTTTTATCACCAGGCACTCTATGTGGTCCTATCAGTGAACTGGAGAAATTTTTGCTAGTCTCTCTATCAGTGGGAGGAGACAGGGAACCATGCCAGAACTTTATGTTCTCAACAAGGTCTGCTCTCAGAAGAAACTATTTAACAAGAGCCTAATCTTCTGGGGTTTTGAAACCAGCCTCACTGGGGAAAGGGAAAAATTCAGTTCTAGCCAGCTCTAGTCTTACAAGTGTAAGAAAATAAATCCTTAACTCCAGCCTACTCTAGCCATCCTGTTCCACCAAAGCAGAGTAAGATGAGGACTGACCTAGGCTTCCTAAAAGATGAGACCTAATAACAGGACACATTACCACCACCTTATTGTGGTTGTATTTACAGGAGTTCCTTTTACCTAGTGTATCATGTCCAGCTATCAAGGAAATATTAAAACACATACTGAAATTTGAGATACTTACAGTATTGGGGAAGTTTAGCAATAAGGCCTAGGAATAGGACACTGATATTGATATGGCTTGACTTTGTGTCCCCACCCAAATCTCAACTTGAATTGTAATCCTCACATGTCAAATGAGGGACCTGGTGGGAGGTGATTGGATCATGGAGGCAGTTTCCCCCATGCTGTTCTCATGATAACGAGGGAGTTCTCACAAGATCTGATGGCCTTATGTGTTTGGCAGTTTGTTTTTGTTTTTGTTTTTGTTTTTTTGCTCTCTGTCTCTCCTGCTGCCTTGTGAAGAAGGGTGTTGCTTCACCTCTCCTTCCACCATGATTGTAAGTTTCCTGAGGCCTCCCCAGCCATGTGAGTCAATGAAACCTCTTTCCATTATAAATTACCCAGTCTTTCCTTTATAAATTACCCAGTCTTGGGCGGTTCTTTATAGCACTGTGAAAATGGACTAATATGGATATATAAAACTGGCTAAAGCTTACTTTGGTCTTGTAGACTTCGTAAATATAACCTACCATTACTTAGGATCTATACTGCATTGACTAGTGTCCCCTCCAAATTTATCTCTACCCGGAACCTGTGAATTTAACCTTATAAAAGAATAGGGCTTTTGCATGTATTATAAATTAAGGTCATACTGAAAGGCATTGGGTTCTAAATCTATTAAGACTGGTATCCTTATAAAAGAGGGAAATTTGGACACAAAGACACATACACATGGGGAGAAGTCCAAGTAAAGACAGAGTCAGAGGTTGGAGGCGGTCAGCTACAGGCCAAGGAATGCCTAGGATTGCTGGAAATTACAAGAAGTTAAGAAGCAAGGAGGTTTTCTCACCTATGAGCTTTAAAGAGAGCATGGCTCTGCAAACATCTGGATTTTAGACTTCAGGCCTTCCAAGCAGTGAACGAATAAATTTCTATTGTTTCAAGTCACTGTCACCCGGTTTGTGGGTTTTTAGCAGCCCTAGAAAACTAAATAGGGTCTGTTTAGAGAGGGTCTATAGTTCCATTCTCAACTCAATAGTCCCTGGAGTGAAGTTGGCTCAAGACCTGAGAGCATTAGTAATGGTTTGTTTGTCATATCAAAGTAGGAATGTGCTTACCAAATGCAGGTAAGTTAGGAATGAGAATGAGGGAACTTTTCAGAAGGCTTCAGTCACCTTTCTGGTGCAAACAGTACAAGGATTCAAAAACAGAGTGGGGATCTCATTCTCCATACATCACTGCCTAAAAACAAGACCTTGTGTGAGGCACTTACTCTCTCCAGGCCTTTTCCCTTTCTGATAAAAAAAAGACTAATTTCCCTGGGTTTACTAATTTTCAGAGAGATGGTGATATCTGATAGCCAAATGATTGTGAAAATGTTTTGAGAAGTCTAGGTCTATTCAATCCATTGTCATAGAGGCTATAGAAATATAAAACAAACATATTATTTTTATATTTTTCTATTTCTTTGAGCTGGGGTCTTCAAATATGGGATGAGAAAAGTAAGTGGCTATTTTGCTTCCAAATTTAAGTTTCTATCATTTTCCCAACCTAACAACAAAGCCTATGAAGGACGGAATTCATGTTCTGTTTTGCTATTAATCCAGCTTGTAAACTGTTCATACCTCAGAAAAAAAAAAATACAATACCATTATAACTCACCAAGCAGGAAATGCAAATTACTCTTCTTCTTCATCTCAAATGGAAGAATTAGCTGTTTCAAACAATTAAGGCAAGTGATCACTATTGGCTTGTTTGCGGTCAGATCCATTTCTTGTGCTTTCTTTGTTCTCTGTATTGCAGGAGGGCACAGCCCTGAAAAATGCAGAGATACTAGACGATCCAACAGGAATCTCTGGGGGCTGATGGAAGGGAGGAAGGAAAGAGGAGCCAAGGTATTTCTCTCTCTCTCTCTCTCTCTCTCTCTCTCTTTCTCTGCCTTCCTGCTGCACTGTCTCTGGTAGGGGCTGTATATTCTCTGTGGCATCAGTACCTTCTTTCCCATCTTCCAATTCCTTCCCCATGGCCCCAGCTCCCATCTGTCAGGATCACTGTGAGTTCAGCGTCCAGTGTTTCCTCCTGATTCCTGCTCTGGTAGCCTAATCCCCACTCATATATCCCCCGGCTGTAGGGATGAGAGTGGCTTCCTAGAGTTTCCCATTTCACATCTTTTCACCTTCCCCTTTTCTCTTTGATCTCTTCCAGCATGTTCATAAGTAACCCCCTGTATTAATGACTCTCCATTTTAATTTACCTGGCATGGGTTTTGTTTTCCTGGATGCAGCCTTATTGAATCAACAAGTTAAATTATTTTTTCTCTTCATGGGAGAATAAATAATTATTTCCAAAACTTTTCTGACTGTAGCCTTGGAAAAGATTCACTGATTTTAATATATACTGTAGCTTTAAAAAACTACAGATGCACAATTATTTATCCTCATATAAATGCATGGAACATTCACACATGAATAAGTCTTTAGTTTTCTCCTTTCTCTACAGTGTGTTTTGAGAACATTTTTAAAAATAAACTTTCAGAGGTGGCAGGGTTTGTCGGTAGGTAGTAGGGAAGAAGGGGTGCTCAGTATGTTAAATTTTGCTCAGGAGTTAAAAATGTTTCTGCATATCATTAGAATGCACCCTCAGTCCTTCCAATTAGTAAAGTTTTTCTTGCCCTAGAAAATTCGGCTCAACTATTACTGCCTGGGACAAACACATTCTTCTCTCCTTTACGGGCACACAGCTATTTTACACAATTCAATCTTCGTGTGGGTAGGTCTAGACATGTGCCTTGGTTCTATACATGAAATGGGAACAGAAATGAGAATACCATTTCCGCGCATGTCTCATAAAAACCTCTCAAGTTGGCTTATCTGTTCTTTTTTTTCTCCTGCCTGCTGGCAAAGAGAAACACATGAGCATTTTGAAAGCGATGTGTTTCAGATGGGAGAGCCTGTGTCAGCCTGGGCCCCTGAAATAACCTCAAGGTGGAGAGTCAACCTACTGGTCCGTTTGCCAATCCAGGGAAAAATAACTGGTTGTAAGCCACTATACACTTGGGCTCTACTTATAGCAGCATCTTGCATATTTCTCTTCTGAAAGGCTTTCTTTAACTCCTATATAATAGGTAGTTCTTTATTTTATTTTCCCCTATTTTACCTTGTTCATTCCTCCTTGGCAGTCCAGATCAAATTGGATTAGAGTTATCTATTCATGGCACTCTTTCTTTCTCTCACCAGAGCATAAGCTTCACAATGGCAGGGAGGGTCTCATTTTCCTTTGTATCCCCAATGCCAAGCATTAAGGATAGGACATACAAGGTCTCAGGAACTGTATGTTTAACTGAATGGACTGGAATTGGACTTCTGCCTACTCTGTCTTTCCTTCCCCCATCCTTACTAGGGCAAAAATTTTGTTCTTAAACTCTGATACTTTTTAATCAATTCTCAACTACGTGTAGGCAAACATACCACCCCACCTATTTACCCATCTGCTTTCAGTTTTAACTTGAGACTTCTGTTTGCCAACACTCCCCACCTTCTACTGCCACCACCACTATTCTACTGAACTGCTGACCTCTGAGCCCCAGCTAGCTGCACTATGACTTATGGGCCTCAGCATGGTGCCAATGCTTAGAATATCCTGGGGGATTAAAATAGTCATGTTTTTATGAGCACCTGATAAAATACCCTTGAATTTATGCTCTAAACTGTTATTTATTTAATTGAAAAAATAATCTTCACACCTGGAACTCTCTTATTTCTAAATTTAAACATCACTAGCTATAATCCAGAATTAAACAAACTAACGACCTTGAAAACCCATGAGTCCTGAGGTCAGAACTAAGATCAATTCAATGAAATGCAGTTTTCTGGGGGGATTTCTTCTGTAGCAGAATAGGAACAATAAAATAGCAGAATATGTCTTTATATTCTTTACTCAACAAAAGTGACAGTAAAAGGTGCATTTTTGGTTTCTATTCACCTCACTGATACTTTGCTGGTAAGAACTGTACAGATTCCTATGCTATCCCATTGCAAAGTAACTGAGTCACAAAATGTCAAAGACAGAAGGTGCTTTGCAACGATGTAGGCTAGTGATTCAGCTATGTTGAAGAATGTGGTTGTTTGACATATGCTCTCAAAGTTGTAGACACACACACACTTTACATATAACTTGAAGAGTTCAAATATTCCCTGAAGGACCTTCATAGTCTCTCACTCATCCACAGAAGCCCATTAATAAAATTATTCTATAAAGTAACAAATACGTATGGGTACCTGCTGTCAGTTTTACTCCCTACAACACCAAACTGCAATACATGCCACATTCACTTATTTATCAATTTCTCCAAATCATGTTTTATCTACGTCTAGCTTGTATACACTGGGATTGTAGAAAATCCAACCTCGGGCCGGGCACGGTGGCTCAAGCCTGTAATCCCAGCACTTTGGGAGGCCGAGGCGGGTGGATCACGAGGTCGAGAGATCGAGACCATCCCAGTCAACATAGTGAAACCCCGTCTCTACCAAAAATACAAAAAATTAGATGGGCATAGTGGCACGTGCCTGTAATCCCAGCTACTCAGGAGGCTGAGGCAGGAGAATTGCCTGAACCCAGGAGGCGGAGGTTGCGGTGAGCCGAGATCGCGCCATTGCACTCCAGCCTGGGTAACAAGAGCGGAACTCTGTCTCAAAAAAAGAAAATCCAACCTCAATCTTTATCAAGAAGCCTATCTTATCTATTCCCACAGGATTATGGAAAGGCGTTAAGATCATCAAGAGAGTTTACACTCCTTACAGTGGATGTGCCACAGGCCCCTGTGCCAGTAAGACAGTCAACTTTCTGGCTGCATGGCCAGGCTGGGGTAGGTGATCTTTCACTGTGGTTCTAGAAGCTCTTACTCCAAGTGTTCTATCATACCAGCGTCACCAAGCTACCCCATCAGAGGTATTGTCACCCATTGGAGAAGGGGAGGATTGCAGCCATACGTAAAAGTGGGTCACAGCTATGATTGATGCTTGAGGCCCTAAATTCCAATTCTATCCCTAGTTCCAGGGCAGAAACTAAAAGTTTTCTCTTACAGTTTTCATTCCTCTTTCTGAGAGAATTCAGCATTCATCTTTTCAACTGCTGAGGCCGTGGGCAGGATAGGAGGGAAATATAAGAAAACAGTTGAGCACCTGGGTACTGGAAACAGACTGCTTGGGTTCAAGTCCCACCTTTACTACTGACCAGCTCTTACTACCGACCAGCTCTAGCTTTCTAGAGCTGTGGCAAAAAATTACTACAGACCTGGTGACTTAAAACAGCAAACATTGGCTGGGTGTGGTGGCTCACACCTGTAATTCCAACACTTTGGGAGGCTGAGGCAGGCGGATCACAAGGTCAGGAGTTTGAGACCAGGCTTACCAACATGGTGAAACCCTGTATCTACTAAAAAACAAAAAAATACAAAAATCAGCTGGGCATGGTGGTACATGCCTATAATCCCAGCTACTTCAGAGGCTGAGGCAGGAGAATTGCTTGAACCTGAGAGGCAGAGGTTGCAGTGAGCTGAAATCATGCCACACTCAAGCCTGGGTGACAAAGCGAGACTTTGTCAACAAAACAAAACAATAAGACAACCCAGACACCTATTTTTTTCACAGTTTGGGAGGTCAGAAGTCCAAAATATTGTCAGGTCAGTTCCTTCTGGAGGCACAGAAGGAAAATGCTCCATGCCTCCCTCTTAGTTTTGCTGGCTGCCAGCAATGCTTGGCATTCCTCTTGTATAAATGTCACTCCAATCTCTGCCTCCATCCTCACATGACTTCACTTCTCTGTGTTTCTCTTCCCTTTTCTTCCTTCATAAGAGCACTTGTTTTATTTAGGGTCCACCCTAATCCAGGATCATCTTATCTTGAGATTCATTATATATAGAGAGAGATTCTTCATATATACACACACACACACACACACACACACACACACTATAAATTATACTTTAGGTTCTGCAGTATGTGTGCAGGTCATGCAGGATTGTTGCATAGGTACATACACGGCAATGTGGTTTGCTGCCTCCATCCTCCATCACCTATATCTGGCATTTCTCCCCATGTTATCCCTCCCCAACCTCCCTATGCCCTGCTGTCCCTCCCCTAGTCCCCCCCAACAGACCCCAGTGTGTGATGCTCCCCTCCCTGTGTCCATGCGTTCTCATTGTTCAAAACCCACCTATGAGTGAGAACATGTGGTGTTTGATTTTCTGTTCTAGTGTCAGTTTGCTGAGAATAATGGTTTCCAGATTCATCCATGTCTTGAGATTCTTAATGAAATCTGCAAAGAGAGTTTTCCCAAACAAGGTCGGATTCACAGATTCTAGGTGGACATTTATTTTGGTGTACCAACATTTAACTCACTACGACAAATGTAAACAGTTTTGTTAATCTCTTTGGTCCACAGTATAATAAAATGATGATAAAAAGAGTAAACTCTCCCATAAGTTTATTGAGGGTTAAATGAGTTACACATGAAGCATCTAAACAATTCCTGGCAAATGGTAAATATTCCTTGAGATAGGATTTGCTATAAGGCAAGTGAACTTCTGACTAGAACTATTCATTCTGGTCTTGGTCACTCAGTTCAAAGCCTCATTAATAAAACCCAGAGTCAGGGAGCATAAGTGCTAATAAACTCTTGTTTATGAGGACGGGGGAAATATACCCACTGGAAAACACAAATTACTCTGCTGCAATCTGTATCTATACTGTTTTACTATTAACAGATAGATTTTAGTGGTGAAAATGCCAAAAGCCTGGCAGGAAGCCTTTTATTTAGCCCAAGGACTATCAAAATTTCTAGTGATAAAATGTTAGAAATAAAAAGAAGGTATGTTAAGGAAACTAGAATCACACTAGTTTTAACATAAAGAATATAACAGAGGGAATCGGCAAATTAGGGAGAACTGGAAAAGCAGAAAGGGAAACACCGAGATGGTACAAAGACAGCAACGGCAGGTAACAGCCACACACCCAGCTTAGAAAACAAAGGGGAAGTGTTGGGATCATTGCAACTTAGAAGTTTAGAAGGGCCCTATGGAGTTAGGAACCTAGGGAAGGGTAGTGCCTATGTGCTGCTGGTGTCTCTGGAGCTTAAAAAAAAGGCCCTCAAGCTGGGACTTAGACCTCACAGGAAGGGGCACTGCCCATCGTGTACTGGTGTTTCCAGCAGATGGATGATGAGGATAGTTCTGAGAGTGTGGGGAAAACTAGAAATTGGTCCCACCTGCTGCTAGTAAACCCCACTGCCGCTCCTCGGATGAAGAACCCTTGCTGGAGTGACAATAGGAAGCAGGAAGGAGCAAGTCTATTGTTTCTCCTCTAGTCCTCTGGGCTTCTCCCAATGCCCCCCATGAACAGAGCCTTCCAGGAAGCCAAGGGGCAAAGGGTAGAATGGTTCGCAGAATCCCAGCGAGTATCATGAAGCTGAGAATAAAGAGTGTACTTAGAGTCAAGAAGCAACAGCTTAATGATTAGCATTTGGTAACTATGTGGGAAGCATTTACATGTATTATTTCTATTAATCCTCATAATGGTATTATATATGTCATGTAATCAATAACATAAGAATACAATCAACCTTTGATTACACCACCACTACCAACAACAACTAAGGTTTGAAAAGTTAAGCCCCCCGGTGCCAAAGAACAAATAATTGGCCAAGCAAGGACTTTAACCAAGGCCTGTATGACTTAAAGACCGTAGTCTTTTTAGTCTAAGATACCATCTGAATATCAGAACTAAAATATAAAATACTCTCAGCCAGCCTCCTGTAATGTTGTGTGAAGTCTTAAAAAAAAAAAGTATGTTTACCAAGCACAAATGTAACATTGTGCACATGGACTAACAATTTGTACCCTTATCAGAGAGAGAAATAATATATGTACCTTTATGGCACAAAAAAGGATTAATATGTTTTAGTCTATTACAGTCATCATATTAATAATAGTATGGTGCAGCTAGCAGAAAATACATGTGACCACTTTCTGCAGTGTCTAGAACAAGAAAGTGATAACTCATAACTATTCTGCAATGGCCAAGTCACAATTGAACATTTTTTTTTTCAATTTAGGGAATTTTATCATTAGAGGAACTTGGGAAAACTGCAAAAGTGACCATAATGTAAAGATTAAAAATCTCTCCTGCTATCCTAACCCAGGCCCACCTCACGTGGTTTCCATATTAGAGTAATAACCTGACTGGGCTCCCTGCCTCAACCTGACCAGTCATTCAGTTTTCACCCTGTGGCTGGTAATCTTTCCAAAACACAAATGTGCTCATGTCACACCTGGCTGCAGCTTATCCCACAGCCCTTGCAGTGACATTGAGATTACCTCATAGGGCCTCAAAAGCCCTCAGGTTCTTGCACCCATTTATGTCTTCAGATTCACATGCACAGGTACACAGGCACCCCACACCCCACAACTGGATCTTGCTGACTCTTCCTGTTAGACATCTTATTTTCTTGACTGGTTCACCTTCCTACCTCTAACTTCCATTTACACACCTAACCTATACACAACCCTTGCCTATTGTATTAGTCTATTATTGCATTGCTACAATTACCTGAGACTTGCTAATTTTTTAAGAAAATAAAAAACCAGGTTTAAGTGACTCATGGTTCTGCAGGCTGTACAGGAACCATGGCTAGGAGGCCTCAAGAAACTTACGATCATGGCGGAAGGCGAATGGGGAAGCAGGCATGTTCTATATGGCTATAGCTGGAGGAAGAGAGCAAAGTGGGGAGAACACTATCACAAGAACAGCAAGAGGAAAATTCAACCCCCATGATCCAATCACCTCCCACCAGGCCCACCCTCCAACACTGGGGATTGCAATTTAACATAAGATTTGGGCAAGGACACAAACCCAAACCATATCACCTGCTAACTCCTGCTTATCTTTCTAGGAGTCAACTCGGGCTTCGTTTTATCTTGAAACCTTCCTGGAAAGCCCCTCTTCCAGGTTTCCGTGTTTCTAGACCCTGCTTAAGCTTTACTAGCACCCTGAGCCTCCCCGATCTCAGTGCAGATCAGACTGTGCTGTCATTGCCATTTCCTCGGTGCCTCTACTAGACAGAAAGTCGTCTGAGAAAAATGACAGAGTTTGTTTCTCACTATTTTACCTCCACTACCAAAGGGGGCTCAATGCATAACTGCACCATGAAAGAATTCATTCCTGAATAAAAGATGAAGGCATTAGAATGGAGTAAGGACATTAGCCGATAAGAGTGTGAAAGGAATTCTAAGGTATGAAGCAATACACATACACTGGTTTTTCCATTTGGACCAGGAATCAGAATCAGGAGCAATGGATAAAAGTGAATCGAAAGTAGATTTTAATTCAATACAAGAACATAAAATAATTAGAACAATTTGAAAATGTGGCGCTGGTTTTAGAAATATGGTGTTTCCTATCATTGAAAATGTTCAAGTCGAGAGGCAGCATTAACAGAATGGCTAATAATATCAACGCCAATCTTACTATGTTGGTAGAATTATCTGGAGCATTGTGTTGGAAAAGATTCTGAGACTCTGTGTGGGGATTGGAAGAAAAACGTTCACAATCTATTAGGGTCTGTCAAGGACTTCCTCAGGACTAAATGAAATATGTAGTAATGGTCCATACCTGTCCCCCCACTCCATATCCTTGGTTCTGTTCTATACATCACACATACAGAGAGAAACAGAGAGAGAGAAAAAAGAGACATAAAAAGAGAATCTTAATATAGAGGTTCTCATTTCTTTAGTCAAAACACAGCTGCCTGATGGCTGACACTGCCTGGAAACTCTGGTTGTTTCTTTTTTGACTTAATAAAAAAAAAAACTTAATGTCTACTGTCTCTTCTTTTTAAATGGAAAGTGGGTAGCTTCTTAATAGTTAACACATCCTGATTTATTACTACTTACACCTTTAAACAGCAAAAAAAGAGAGAACTGGGCATATAGCTACGGACAGAAAAGATACTAAGCCACAGGAAACCACATATACTAAGCACACCAAGGCCTTCTACCTAGGAGCAGCGTCCAATAGGATTAGGGAATTTTGCTAAACATTGGGTTCAATAAGACCATTTTATGAGAGAACATGAAAACAAGTCTCAGTACAGGATTTAAATTCCACAATTCTTGAGAAAAGAGAATCAAAGCAAACATTATCCTGGTGAAGGCTTGAAAAGAGTTAATAAACCATTCTGGATCTCTGCATTTTGTTCATTAAAGATCTTCAAGCAGTTAAACGGAGGCTATTTTATTAGCCATGCTATTATTTTCTTTTTAGTGCTGCCCTTTCTTACCATTATTAATCTCTGGTGTGCAACTAATGTATTTTCTGCCTTAAAGTTGATACAAGGGAAGGGAACAGTCAGTTTCTAGGTGGGTAATATACTGATTCTGATAGTTAAGACTCTTCAGAGGGAAAAATGAAAGGACTCTTTTCTTGCTTATGGAAGCATTAAATAAACGTGTGAACAGTACATGTACCTGAGAGATACTAAATATTAAGCAAATGTCAGATGTTATTATTGTACTATTAATATTATTTTTATATGCTGTCAAATGTCAAGTCAAGGGATTTGCTCTCAAAGTTCTTCTTGTAGGACAAATATAGGGCCTTTGATCTGTAATCTCAGGAGTGAATTAGTCAACATGAGGAAAGGAAGCAACATGACTTAGAGACCAAATGCAGATTTTGAAAACAAAGACTTAAATTTGAATTCTGACTCATCTACTTATTAACTATGTGGGCTGGGGCAATAATATAATTTGAATCTGTGTCCTTGCCCAAATCTCATGTGGAATTATAATGCCCAGTGTTGGAGGTGGTCTGGTGGGAGGTGGTTG
Organism: Saimiri boliviensis; assembly: GCF_048565385.1. Classification (NCBI taxonomy): domain Eukaryota; kingdom Metazoa; phylum Chordata; class Mammalia; order Primates; family Cebidae; genus Saimiri; species Saimiri boliviensis. The sequence goes on from NC_133463.1 coordinate 74,820,001, forward strand.
GATCATGGGCGTGAATTTCCTTTAGGTACTGGCATTGCAATAGTATGTTTCTGTGAGATCTGGTTGTTTAAAATGTGTAACACCTTCCCCCATATCTCTCTTGCTCTTGCTTCTGCCATGTAAGACGTTTTGATCATCCTTTGCCTTTGCCAGCATTGGAAGCTTCCTGAGGCCTCCCCAGAAGCAGAAGCTGCTGTGTTTCTGTACACGCAGAACCATGAGCCGATTAAATGTCTTTTCTCAACAAATTATTCAGTCTCAGGTACTTCTTTATAGCAATGCAAGAATGAACTAATAATATTCTAAAGTCAACTATATGCTCAGGCATAAAGTAAATCTGAATAAATTCAAAAAAGTTGAAATTATACCAGGCACATGCTTAGACCACAATGCAATGAAAACAGACATCAATACCAACAAGGCCTTTCAAAATTACACAAAAGCATAGAAATTAAACATCTTGCTCCAGGCTAGGTCTTGGGTGAACAATACAATTAAGGCAGAGATCAAAACCTTATTTGAAATTAATAAAAATAAAGACAAGCTTGCCAAAGTATTTGGAATATACCTAAAGCAGTGTTAAGAGGAAAGTTTATAGCACTAAACACCTTATTCAAGAACATAGAAAGGTCTCAAATTAACTATCTAACATGGTAGCTAGAGGAACTAGGAAAAAAAAAGAACAAACTAACCCCAAAGCTAGCAGAAGAAAAGAAATAACTAAAATTAGAGTGAAACTGAACAAAATTGAGACCCCAAAATACATACAAAGAATCAGTGAAACCAAATGTTGCTTATTTGGAAGAATCAACAAGATTGATAGACTGCTTGCTAGATTAACAAAGAAAAAAAAAGAGGAAAGATCCAGATAAGCACAGTCAGATACAGAGAGGTGAACATACGTATAGAGAGTCAGAATACAGAGGCGATATTAAAATTGATTCCACAGAAATAAAAAAGATCCGCAGAGACTATTACAAACACCCTTATACACACAAATTAGAAAATATAAAGGAAATGAGTAAATTGCTGGAAACACACACTTTCCCATGATTCAATCAGGAAGATATTGAAACGCTGAACATACCAATATCGAGTTCCAAAACTGAACCATTAATAAAACACCTACCAACCAAAAAATGTCCTGGACCAGATGGATTCATAGCCAAATTCTACCAGATAGATGTACAAGAAGAGCTGGTACTAATTTTACTGAAACTATTCCAAAAAACAAACAAACAAACAAACAAACAAACAAACAAAAAAAAAAAAAAACAAGAAGAAACTCCTCTCTAACTCATTCTATGAAGCTAGCATTACCCTGACACCAAAAGCTGGCAAACACACAACAAAAAAAGAAACTAAAGGCCAAGATCCCTGATCAACATAGACGTGAAAATCCTCAAAAAAATACTAGCAATTCAAATTCAACAGCACATCTAAAACTTAATTCACTATGATCAAGGCTTTATTCTTGGGATGAAAGGTTGGCTCAACACACAAAAAACATAAATGTAATTTACTACAGAAACAGAATTAAAAATAAAACTACATAATTGTCTCAACAGATGCAGATAAAGCCTTTGATTAAATTCAACATCTTTTCATAATAAAAGTCCTTAAGAAACTAAGCATCAGAGCAACAAACCTCAAAATGCTAAGAGCCCTCTATGAGAAACCCAAAGCCAACATCACACTAAACAGGTAAAACCTGGAAGCATTCCCCTGGAGCACCAGAACAAGACAAGGATGCCAACTCTCACCACTCCTATTCCACATAGTACTGAATGTGCCAGCTAGAGAAATCAAGCAAGAGAAAAAAATAAAAGGCATCCAAAAAGGAAGAGAAGAAGTCAAACTATTTCTCTTAATGGACAATATGATTTTATACCTAGAAAACCCTAAAGATTCCACCAAAATGCTCATGAAACTTCAGTAAAGTTTCAGAATACAAAATCAATGCACAAAAATTAGTAGCATTTCTATACACAATAACATTCAAGCTGAGAGCCAAATCAAGACTATAATCCCATTTATAATAGACACACACACAAAATAAAATACCTAGGAAAACATCAGCCAAAGAGGTGAAAGATCTCTACAAGGAAAACTACAAAACACTGCTTAAAAAAAAAATGACAAAAATAAGTGGAAAAACAGTCCATACTTATTGATTAGAAGAATCAATAAAGAATCAATAAAGAAACCATAAAGATGGCTTTGGGCAGTATGGCCATTTTCATAATATTGGATTTAATCAAAAGCTTATCTGTAGCTATAGATTCAATGTTATTACTATCAAAGTACCAACATTATTTTTCAAAGAATTGGAGAAAAACTGTACTAAAATTCATATGTAACCACAAAAGAGCTCAAATAACCTACGCAATTTAAAGAAAAAACAATAAAGCCAGAGGCATCACGTTACCTGACTTCAAACTATACTATAAGGCTACAGTAACCAAACAGTATGGTACAGGTACAAAACCAGAAACATAGACCAATGGAATAAAATAGATAACCCAATTCACACTTAGACTTATCTGATCTTTGAAAAAGCTGGCAAAGATAAGTGATGGATAAAAGACTCCCTGTTCAATAAATGGTGCTACAATAGCTGACTAGTCACATGCAGAAGAATAAAACTGGACCACTACCTTTTATCATATCCCAAAATGAAGTCAAGATGCATTAAAGTTTTAAATCTAAGAACTCAAACTGCAAGAATCCTTGAAGAAAAGCTAGGAAGCATCATCCTGGAATCAGCCTTGGGAAAGAATTTATGATGAAGTCCTCAAAAGCAAATGCAACAAAAACAAAAAGACAAGTGGGGCCTAATTAAACTACAGGGCTCCTACACAGCAAATAAACTTCAACAGAGGAAACAGACAACCTACAGAATGGGAGAAAATATTTGCAAACTATGCATTCAGTAAAGGTTGAATATCCAGAATCCATATGGCACTTAAACAGACACTTAAGACACAGAAGTGACCAACAAACATATGAAAAAGAAAATGCACCACATAATCAATGATTAGAGAAATGCAAATAAAACCATAATGAGATGCCATCTGACACCATTTAGAATGGCTATGATTAAAAAGTTAAAACAAACAAACAGCAGATGTTGGTGAGGTTGTGGAGAAAAGAAAACACTTATACACTGTCAGTGGGAGTGCAAATAAGTTTAGCTGTGGTAGAAAGCAATTTGGAGATTTCTCAAAGGACTTAAAACAGAGCTACTATTCAACCTAGCAATCCCATTACTTGGTATTATCCCAAATAAATCAAATTATTCTATAAAAAGACAAATGCACTTGTGTATTCATCACAGCACTGTTCACAACAGCAAAGACATGGAATCAGCCTAGATACCCATGAATGGTGGATTGGATAAAGAAAATGTGACACATCTACACCATGAAATACAACACAGCCATGAAAAGGAACAGAATTGGCTAGGCGCAGTGGCTCACACCTGTAATCCCAGCACTTTGTGAGGCTGAGGCAGGAAGATCACCTGAGGTCAGGAGTTCAAGACCAACCTGGCCAACATGGTGATACCTCTTCTCTACAAAAATACAAAAATTAGCCAGGCGTGGTGGTGCACGCCTGTAATCATAGCTGAATCAGGAGAATTGCTTGAACTCAGGAGGTATAGGTTGGAGTGAGCTGAGATCGCACCATTGAACTCCAACTTGGGCAATAAGGGCAAAACTCTGTCAAAAAAAAAAAAAAAAAAAAAAGCACAAAATCATATCTTTTGCAGTCACATGGATGCAGCTGAAGGCCATTAAGTTAATTAACAGAACAGAAAACCAGACGTGTGATCTTGCTTATAAGTGGGAGCTAAACATTGGGTACTCATGGACAAAAAGAAGGCAACACAGACACTGGGGGTGACTAGGGAGGGAGGGGGAGGGGAGGGAGAGGGAAAGTATTAACAAACTAACTATTGAGTACTATGCTCAGTACTACATGACGGGATCATTCATATCCCAAACTTCCACATCATGCAAAATACCCAAGTAATAAACCTGCCCAAGTACCCCAGGTCTAACACAAAAATTAAAAAAAAAAAATTTTTGTTGACCACCGTGTCTTTGTTTCTCTGTGTGTCTCTTACTTCTCAGTACGTCTTAAAGTTTCTCTTTATTATTTGTTTTAGACAATTTTGCTATGTTATGCCTTGATGTGATTTTTGTCTGTCTGTTTGTCTTACGCTGGGTTTTCAGATGTTGCCATCCTTCTGCTGCCAGCACTCCCTATATAACATATTGTTTCTGGATTGAGTTTTTCTGGATATTACGTATGTGCTTCTTTTGTGGACATCCATGGATATCAATTCTTACTGAACCAAAACAAACATACTAGGATGCTCTGGATCCTTGAACCAAATCTGTATCCCTAGTATCCTGCTTGTGAACCATTCCCAGTAACGTGATCATGAGGTGCCTGCATGTAATCACACTCCCCAGCCAAGAATACTGGGAAGCTAATTAGAGTTTTGTCCTTGGAGAAAAGTATTTGTATGCAAAATAATTCTTGTCAAAATTTAGTAAGTTTTCCAGTTGAAACTTCTCTTGCCTTCTCAATTTACAGATGAAAAACAAACAAACAAAAAATGTTTAAGTCCAGCAAAGTTAAATTGAGTTTCCTAACATCACAGAGCTCATTAATGTTAAAAGGAGTACTGAAACTCATCTTCTGTATCCTAATTGCTTTTCTATTCTCCTGGATTGCCAACAATTAGGTAGTTTTTTGGTGAGCTATTTATCATTAATATTGTTCCTGGATGAGAACCTCCTGACACCCCACATATACACTCAATTACTGTGTCCCTGTAATTTTTCTAAACCTGACTCAGAGAGGGAGAATTTTTTAAAAGAGAGTTTGTAACCTTCTCAAGCTACCTCTTATTCCACTCCCTCCTGTAACATGACTATCTGCAAAGGAGACCACAGAGAAACTCTTTGACTTCTATTTTTTTTTTTTTTTTTTTTTTTTGCGTCAGAGTCTTGCTCTGTCACCAGGCACCAGGCTGGAGTACAGTGGTGAGATCTTGGCTCACAGCAACCTCCACTTCCTCGGTTCAAGCAATTCTCCTGCCTCAGCCTCCCGAGTAGCTGGGACCACAGACACGCCACCATGCCCAGCTAATTTTTGTATTTTTTAGTAGAGACGGGATTTCACCATGTTATTGAACTCTTGACCTTGTGAAACGCCTGCCTCAGCCTGGCCTCCCAAAGTGCTGGGATTACAGGCATGAGTCACCACGCCCAGCCCTATTCTTTTTTAGAAAAACTCCTTCCTGACTTCTGAAGAGCCCCTAACTGCACAAACTTTCAGGCATCATTTTCTAAAGATGCCAATTTGCTTAATCTGCACTTATCACAGTAGTTGAGTGGCTTATATTACAAACTGGTACATAATAAACCAATGTTTTTCAAACTTAAGAAAATGGATCTATGGGGGGATCTTTGATTTTCTTTTTCTCCTCATGGCAGTATGGCGTAATATCCACGTATGCATAACTATTATATTTACAGAGTTGCTGTGACTGGCATAGGGAGGGGAATCTCAGGCCATGGTCATTACCTCCTTGATGTTTATCAAGGAAGCAGCCTCAAACTCAAGAAGATAGCATAATAGGGGTTGGGCAGTCACTATTGGTGAGTGCCCATCTGAATTAAATCCAGATAATTATTCAAAGCTGAGTAAACATTGTAGTTTGCCAGCTTCTCCCTGCCTTCTCCCACTTCCTTAACTGGAGTGTTCCACATTGGAAAAAACTGAAACATGATCCCCAGTGTCTAAATGAGATGGAGACAGGGTTAGGTTCAAAACCTAAGTATCTCTTTTCCTTTTCATAGCCTCTCGTAGCTCAGAGTCATCATATGCCAGCATGTCCATTTATTGCAGAGCTTCTCATATGGATTCACAGAAGTCCTTAAATCCTCAACCTTGAGAAACACTACAGAAACGCTAAAGATGGCAAGGAGGGCATGAGTGAGAGTTGATAGCAGAGAACGTTTAATACGAAGAGTTCTTTCTTTGCATTAAAGAAATTAGTTGGGATATTAGAGAGAAAATAAAACAATTACGGATTAAAGGACTACTTAAAGTTATTTAATCTTGAGTAAATACTAGCAGAATCCTCTATTAGACACACATACATATGCACAAATGATTCAAAACATTTCTGACCTGTCAGCTTGGTTTGCTCTTACTCTTTCTTTTAATTTTTGTATTTAATTAGGATTAGTTTTGGCTTTTGCAGCATCAAACATTGGAAACCTTATTCATTAATATTCCTCTAACATTGGCAGTAGCAAGAATGTTGTAATTGCACAAATACTAGTGATATACTTACCTAAATCCTTTAAGTCACCCCTAATCTAACAATAACCAGGTAGCTATAATTATCTCAGTTTTCAGCTGAGAAACTACCCCTCAGAGAGGGTAAAGAACTTTCCCAAGGTCACACAGCTAGCAAGTCATAGAGTCAGGATTGTATTCAGTACCAAAGTCCTTACTTTTGCTGTTAGAATCATAGCTGAAGTTAAGTTATTCCTCCCTGATTACCCTGTTCCCCTAACTCGAAGGGTGGTCATCATTATGAGAATCTTGGAGCTGCTTCAAAGACATGGCGGCCCTGCAGATTCAACTACAGGATGGGAAAAGCAAATAAAGCGAGTGTTCATTTTTAGCCTTTATGTGGGTCTTTTTATCTTCAAAGTCCTTTGTGAATATTAAACAATTAATCCCCCTGGAAGCCCTCAGCATTGGGAAAAGTGAACGATTCCATTCATGTTGACAGATTCCTACTGCTGTGGGTAAAGTTTCACCTTTCAGACTGGTTTCTAAAGCCTGAAAGCCTTTCCATATGAATGAAGCAATTTTTATTCACACATCTCTCCCAGGTGTATGAGGGAGTTGCTGAGGTGTCTAAACATCGTGCTTTTAAAGTACCTTTGAAGAGTTAAAAAGCTTTGCAGGCTCTGCTTTCTGAACATGTGAACACACACAAACACAATTTTTATACACATACCTACACACATATACAGTTATTATTAATCAGAAAAATTGATGGTATGTGTGTGCATGTTGCTGGTGCTTGTGTGCTATTCCAGACAAAACGGCACATAGACGAGACTTCTCTGTTACAGCTAAAGTCACAGCCAAGCTATACAGTTGTCTCTGTGGTGCTCTTGGTTAGTATATTTGGTTGTTAACAGAAAGGTTAGTTGTTCAAACTCAGCCAGGGATGATTTGATCGTCTCTTCAGGAATTTGTGAGCAATTCATTTCAGGAATCCATTACTCCTTTGTAAAGTGCTGGTCAGTGTTCTCTCAACTGGTCTGTTAAATAGCACCCCAGTACTTGTTAAAACCGCCGTTTCCAGGACCTTGAGATTCTGATCCAGCTGTTCTCAGAAGGTGCCCGAGAATCTGTACTTTTAAAGACATACCCTTCGTTTCCAGAAAATTATCATCATCATTCAAGTTCACATCGAATCTGTCTATAAAATAAAGGAATTGGCTCCAGAGCCATGCTGTTCAGGATTGAATTTCTTCTTCTTCATTTACCAGTTCTGAAAAATTTCCCAGTGCCCTTCTAAAGTAGCCAGCAGTGACTGTTGATCACAGCATCACACTGTAATTATCTGCAATGGGTATCTGATGTTTTAATCTTCATCTTGTTTGTTCATTGTCCGTTTCTCTTAATTTGCCACCGCCCAACTCTTCCCACTCTGCGACAGTGGTCTTGTGCTTTGTCAACTTAGCTAAGCTGGGGATGATTGGGGCTGCATTTGGTTGGCCATCAGAACCTGCTGCATGAGATTTGAGAGGTGAGAGTGAAGTGGCAGCCACTGTTTTCCAAAGCTCATCATTAGTTAGAAGAGGTGAGGGACAGATGCAGAGAGGCCAGTAGTTTCCAGCTTGTCATCTCTTTTCCTCACTCCATATCAAGGTCTCCTTCTGATGTCCAGCCCTGCAGACCAATGACAATCACACGCTCCTACCGGGTGCCACTCTGCAAACTCCCAGAGCGGGCAGTCACCAACAGCCAGGCTTCTACACCATTCTGGGAGCCAGACTTGTCTAGTTTCACTCTTTCACTCATTCAAGGGCTGATTATTAAGTTCTATTCTGATTTTTTTTTTAAGTTGTATATTCCCAGTAACTCGAACAATTGTGTAAGGTCTAATAATGCCTTATTTCATATCATTTGTTGTGATTCCATCTTCATGATTAAACCCTAAAGGCCTCACCTAAATGTTGTGAAGTCTAAGACCTGGAATGCCTTGTTCGTCACTATTTCCTCAGTTCCTAGAACAGAGTCTCACAGTATTCAGTAAGTATTTGCTGAATGGCTGATGAAGGTGATAGCTTCTTTATCTATAAAATGGGGTTACTAAGTAAAAATAAATGAAATAAGATAGAAAGAGCTCACTAGTGGTGCTGGCAGAAAGTAAGCACCGATACATGATAGTTGTTGCTGTTACCGTTGTTATGGCTTTAAAAATATCAAATCTGCCCCATGGAATCAAGTACTTATAAGTGTGTGACACAACCTGTCTCGAGAGTCAATCATCTCCCAGTCAAACTGAATTCAGTCTTGCCTCTGCCCTAGAATCATAATGGCATCCCACAGAACTAAAGAGCCAGAGAGAAGGCTAATGAGTCCCAGTCCAATACCCATGTTCAAGAGATGGGAGAAAGGAGGCCTGAGCAGTGAGATTAATCAAAGCTATCCACCAGCTAGAAGAGGAGGAAACCTAGTAATATATTTTATCAAAGCAGTAAAGAGTTCTTCCTGGAAAGTTGTAGAAAATAAAAGTTTTAAAACACTTTGTCCAGCTGAAGCAATCATAGCTATATATACATATGTAGCTATGACTCTCCACGTGGCATGACTCTTGTGACTGTGTATTATTGTAGCCTAACAATGTTTATCAACTCTGGCAATGGTGATATCCTTTTCCAATGGGTAAAATAATGATGCATCCTGGTTTCCTGGACAGCGCAGTTCGTGTTTGTACTTAGTTTAATTATTAAGTTTCCCCCTTAACTCTCAAAAGTGTCCTGGTTTATTTAACAAATTATATAGTTTTCTTATCTATAAGGAATGACTTTGTTCTTTTCTTTTGTCTACACATTCGGAACGGAGCATCTACAGAGGTGAACCTGTGATCTGAGCCTCATCAATGAGTACATCACATTCACTTGATGGTGATGACCATTTTGAGGATGGGTTCATGGTATAATCAGAGCAATAAACCTTCTGTAGGGACTTCAGAGTGAGAGGCAGTCTGTCTCATCTTTTAGGTTAGTCAACAGTGAAGGTGCAATGTACCTGAAGCTGCCATGGGCATCTCCAGTGAGCCTGAGCCTGAAGCCAGCCTCAAAGAAATCACAACCAAGAGGGGGTAAGGAGAAACTGAATCCTAAACTCTTATTGTGAATTTTTGATCAAGCTCTGTCTGAAGCTTGACCAGCTCTGGATGTTTTTGCTTAAATTAGATGCGATGAGTCTTAACTAAAGAGCATTATAACTGAAATCGTGACTAAAAGAAAAAAATAAAATACAGGGAATTAGACACGTGTTCTATTATCCTAGACAAAACCCTCGTTGCCTCCGGGCTGCAGTTGTTACTCTGATAAGTTAGAGGCGAGGGTGTACTTATGCATATCCTCGGCTCCCCACCCGACCCCCATGCTATGCAACTTGGTTACATTGGACTTTGCAATACTAAATCCACCATTTATTCATTTAATAAACATAAATTGGGCACATTATGATCTGAAGAAGTTCATATTCTATTTATGAAAAAATAAAAAATAAAAACAAAATGATAACTGCTAAACAGAGAGTGAAATGCCAGGCCTTATGAAATCTGACTGCGGAACTATTGCTGACAAATTTGATGAGTAGGTGAGTTGTGAAGGCTTCAGAGAAAAGAAGACGTCTAAAGTAACTTTAGAGTATTTGCAGGAATTTACTGTCTAGTAAAGACATTGTGAAGAAACCCATGAACAGAGAAGACATGCAAATCATAGAGATGGCATATATTTGGGAAAATAAAAATACTCGTTAAAGCAGAGTACACAGGAGAAATTTGGAAGAAGAGTCTAAAGACAGAATGGGAAGCTCTGATATACTGCACTGAGAATTTTAGACTTTTATACCGTGGGCAACAGAGAACGATGAAAAGGAGTCCAGATCAGGTTCTGGCTTCTCTTGGGCAGCTATAATCAGACTGCTTTGTCCTTCACTTGACCACCCTTTCAGGCAACTGCACATAGACTTACATGGTCTTCTTTACTGACATATCCCCACAAAACCCATATTATTTCTAAGAGAAGACACTGCCCAGGAGAGCTAGAGTCTGACCATGTGTATTGCACTTAATTCAGAACTGTTCTCTCCTTTCTGACCCCCTTTCCTAATTTATAGATGGCTTCTGTTGTTTTTTACAATTTAGTCCATCTTCATCTCCCTTATCAATTTTCTTTTGCTTTGGACTAACCATTCCTTAATCTCTCAAGCCACATCTCCTTCCTCTCTTGTTTTACGAATGCAATGATCAGATTTGCACTTTAGAAAGACTGCTGTATGGACAAGAGTTTCAAACAGGGTAAAATTGAAGGACATGAGAGGAAATGGAAGGTTTTACAAAAATTAAGGAGAGAAATAGGGGTATTCACAGGAGGAGGGATGATGGAGAGGAGAGAATGATTTGGAGCCATAGCCATTCCATGTGTGGGGTGAGATGAATGAATGCAGTTGGGGTCTATGCATCAAAAACCAGTTAACATATGTTTCAAGAAAAATGTCAGCATGTGGAGGCTTAAGCTACATTTGGAATGGGATTTCCAGGCTCAGTAAATTTACAATCTGCTTCCTCAACCCCTCCCCACCCCCTTGCTCCTCAGCTCAATGAAATAGCTAAATAATTAAATCTTGAAATGCATCTAGGATACCCTTTGTTGTTGAAACACATCTGCTACATGTTGGAGAAGCCCTTCCCAGCAGATGTTCTTTTCCTTTGGCTTGTTTATCTATGGAAATGAATATCTTAAACCTCCTCCCCTGCTAGGTTTCATAAAAAGGAATTCTTTCCACACTCATCTTCTTCACTACGCTTCTTGTGGTCCTTTATCAAACCATTAAGGACATATGCTGTGCAGCTAATTATTTTTTCCCCTACTGCAGTGCACTAATCCAGGGAAAGGCCATCTCAGCTCAGAACACAGTGCAGAAGAACTAATCTGCACACAGCATCCTCTCCCAAAGAAACAGTCTCTGTAGTTGAATAAAAAGATGCTGGAAACCAGGTCTCTAAAGAGACTATGCCCTTTCTCATTAGCCCTGGTACAGGGCAGCCTATTCTCTGAGCCATTATTTAATCGAGTTTAGCAAAAGTATGACCCACCAATAAACTAGGAGACCAAGAAAACAATAAATTGAGACAGTAAAGCTTGATGACACCAAAAACTGTACATTCATCCAGTTTTGGAAAGATTAAAAGTTGTGGAGAACAAGGAGGTAGACAGAGTTTCATACACTCTTCATAAAGATCACAAACATGAACAAATGCTTAGTAAATATCTAGGCAACATTATTAGTGACCTCTGAATTTATTGAAACCCCTAGTGAAAGACACACTAGGGAACTCTTAAGAGAGACATTTGCTTTCTATTTAGCATGAAGAAGGTCAAAATTATATTGATTCAATAAAAAGACGTAACTAAGCCATCTTTGACATACAGATGAGGGAGGAAGAAAAAGGAAATTTTAATTGAAGTGAAGTCCGGTACAATGCAGCAGCATGAGAGGCCATAAGGGCTATTGTTAAATTATTTGCATATGTTATAATAAATAGAAAAAAAATGCTTTTTTATATTTAGCATTTTTGATGCCAATATAAAATTAGTGAGCTAAGTATTTGGCTCATGAATTTCATTTTGTGTAGCATTTAATGTTACTAAGTCCCTAGAACCTGAAATTTTAATCATGGTTTTTTGTTGTTGTTGTTGTTGTTGTTTTGTTTTTTTTTTTTGAGACAGTCTCACTCTGTGGCCTAAGCTGGAGTGCAGTGGTGCAATCTCAACTCGCTGCAAGTTCCGCCTCCTAGATTCAAGCCATTCTTGTGTCTCAGCCTTCCTGGTATTTGGGATTATAGGCATGCACCACCATGCCTGGCTAATTTTTGTATTTTTAATAGAGATGGAGTTTGCCATGTTGACCAGGCTGGTCTTGAACTCCTGGCTCAAGCGATCCACCCACCTGTGCCTCCCAAAGTGCTGGGATTACAGTCATGAGCCACTGTTCCCAGCTTATTCACGGTTTTTTCTTAACAGTATCAGGCTTATATTTTATAGATCAGTATACTGTTGTAAGTATTATACAACAAAAAAGAAGCCAGACTACTTTTTCTTCCGATGGCAAAAACACTTTTTTTTTCTCTCTCCTGGCTGGATATTTGTGAATGTTTTTCTTCACACTTGAAATGTATGTTTCTGCCAGGGTGTGTCTTTATGTGTATGCATGTGTGACTCTGATTTTTTTTAGTGACATCCTTCCATCTACATACTTAGGTCCCTGGCTCGGAGAGGATGTCTTAAATACCCTATCACTGCTTGTTGCACTTACTGACTTCCTTTTCATGTGCAGGCATACATCAGAGATATTGCAAGTTCAGTTTCAAACTACCACAATAAAGCAAATATCATAATAAAGTGAATCACAAGAATTCTTTGGTTTCTCAGTGCAGGTAAAGGTTTATATTACACTGTAGTCTATTAAGGGTACAATAGCATTTTGTCTAAAAAAGCAATGTACATAACTGAATTTAAAAACTACTTTATTGCTAAAAAAAAAATGCTAGCACTCATCTGAGCCTTCAGCAGGTTGTAATCATTTTGCTGGTGGAGGGTCTTGCCTCAGTGTTGATGGCTGCTGACCAATCAGCACAGCGTTTACTGAAATTGGGATGGCTGGAGCAATTTCTTAAAATAAGACAATGAAATTTGCTGCATTGATAGACTTTTTTTCACAGAAGATTTCTCAGTAGCATGCCAGACTGTTTGATAGCATTTTATTTACAGTAGAATTCCTCTCAAAAGTTAATCGATCCTCCCAAACCCCATAGCTGCTTTGTCAACTAAGATTATGTACTATTGGAAATTCTTTGCTGTCATTTCTACAATGTTCTCAGCATCTTCACCAGGAGTAGATTCCATCTCAAGAAACCATCCTCTTTGCTCAACTATATTAAGCAACTCCTCATTTGTTCAAATTTTATTATGAGATAGCAGCAATTTAGTGACATCTTCAGGCTCCGCTTCTAATTCTAGTTCTATGGCTGTTTCCACCACATCTGAAATTGCTTCCTCCGCTAAAGCCCTGAACCCCTCATCTATGAGGATTGGAATACAATTCTTCCAAACTCCTGATAATGTTAATATTTTAAAATTAGTCACAAATATTCTTAATGGCATCTACAATGGCGAATTCTATCCATAAGATCTTCAGTTTACGTCACCCGGATCCATCAGAGGAATCACTCTTTCCACTGTTTGAAAACTATAGCTTTATGAAATAAATTTCTTATGATTTGAGAGTAAAAATTACTCCTTCATCCCTGGACTGAAGAATGGATATTGTGTTACCAGCCATGAAACCAAATTAATTTCCTTGTGTGTCTTCATCAGAGCTCTTAGATGACTGGATGCATTTTGAATGAGCAGTAATATTTTATAATAAATCTTTATTTCTGAGAAGTAAGTATCAACAGTGGGCTTAAATGCTGTAAACAAATGTGCTGTCATTTAGGCATTGTTTTTCCACTTATAGAGCATAGGCAGGGTAGATTTAGCATAATTTTTAAGGGCTCCACATTTTCGGAATGGTAAATGGGGATTGGCTTCAACTTAAAGTCACCAGCTGCATTAGCTTCTAGTGAGAGAGTCGGCCTGTCTTTTGAAGATTTGAAGCCAGGCACTATTTTCTCTCTAGCTGTGAAAATCCTGGATGACCTCTTCCTCCACTGTAAGCTGTTTCATCTACCTTGAAAATCTGTTGTTTAGTGCAACCGCCCACATTGTTATCTAAGTTAGATCTGGATTATTTACTGCAGCTTCCATAACAGCATTTGCTGTTTCACCTTGCACTTTTATGTTATAGAGCTGGCTTTTTTCCTTAAACCTCGTGAACCAACCTCTACTAGTTTCCAAGGCTTCTTTTGCTACTTCCTCAACTCTCTCAACCTTCATAGAATTGAAAAGAGGTAGATTCTTGCTCTGCATTAGGCTTTGGCTTAAGGGAATGTTATAGCTGGTTTAATCTTCTACCCAGACCATGGAAACTTTATATCAGCAATGAGGCTGCTGCTTCACTTTTTTTCTGTTTTCTTTTCTTTTCTTTTTTTTTTTTTTTTTGAAATGAAGCCTTGCTTTTGTCGCCCAGACTGGAGTGTTATGGTGTGATCTTGGCTAACTGCAACCTCCGTCTCCCAAGTTCAAACAAGTCCTGCCTCAGCCTCCCACGTAGCTGGGATTACAGGTGCCTGCCACCATGCAGGGCTAATTTTTGTAATTTTAGTAGAGACAGGGGCCATCATGTTGGCCAGGCTGGTCTTGAACTCCTGACCTCAGGCAATTTGCCTGCCTCAGCCTCCCAAAGTGCTGGGATTACAGACGTGAGCCACTGCACCCAGCTAAGACTGCTTCACTTTCTTTGTTCACTGGAATAGAACTTTTAATTTTGTTCAAGAAGCTTTTTTTTTGTTTGTTTTTTTGCACTCACTGTTTGGCTGTTTGGTGCAAAAGTCCTAGCTTTCAGCCCGTCACTGCTTTTGTCATATCTTCCTCACTAAGCTTGATCATTTCTAGCTTTTGTTTTAAAATGAGAGCTGTGTAACTCTTCTTTTCATTAGAACAATTCATTGTAGGGTTATAATTAGCCTAGTTTCAATATTTCTGTGTATCAGGGAACAGAGAGGCTTGAGGAACGGGAGAGTGAGGAGGGAATGACCTGTCAGTGTGGCAGTCAGAACACACACATTTATTAAGTTCACTGTCTCATATGAGCATGGCTTATGGTACCCAAAAACAATTAACAACAGTAGCATCAAAGATCCGTGACCACGGACCACCCTAACAGATATAATAATAATGAAAAAATTTGAAATATTTCAAGAATTACCAAAACGTGACACAGAGACAACACATGAGCATATGCTGTTGGAAAAATGACTCTGAAAGACTTGCTTGATACAGGCTTGCCACAGACCTTCAAAAATCGGCAACCAAGAGAATGGGAAAAAATTTTTGCAGCCTACCCATCTGACAAGGGGCTGATATCCAGAATTTACAAAGAACTAAAGCAGATCTACAAGAAAAAAACAAACAAGCCCATTCAAAAATGGGCGAAGGATATGAACAGATACTTTACAAAAGAAGACATACAGGAGGCCAACAAACATATGAAAAAATGCTCATCATCACTGGTCATCAGAGAAATGCAAATCAAAACCACATTGAGATACCATCTCACACCAGTAAGAATGGCGATCATTAAAAAATCGGGAAACAACAGATGCTGGAGAGGATGTGGAGAAATAGGAACACTTTTACACTGTTGGTGGGAATGTAAATTAATTCAACCATTGTGGAAGACAGTGTGGCAATTCCTCAAGGACCTAAAAATAGAAATCCCATTTGACCCAGCAATCCCATTACTGGGTATATATCCAAAGGATTATAAATCATTCTACTACAAGGACACGTGCACACGAATGTTCATTGCAGCACTGTTTACAATAGCAAAGACCTGGAACCAACCCAAATGCCCAACGATGATAGACTGGATAGGGAAAATGTGGTACATATACACCATGGAATATTACACAGCCATCAAAAACGATGAGTTCACGTCCTTTGTAGGGACATGGATGAACCTGGAAACCATCATTCTCAGCAAACTGGCACAAGAGCAGAAAATCAAACACCGTATATTCTCACTCATAGGCGGATGTTGAACAATGAGAACACATGGACACAGGGAGGGGAGCACTACACACTGGGATCTGTTGGGGGGAAATGGGGGAGGGGTGGGGGGGTGGGGAGGTGGGAAGAGATAGCATGGGGAGAAATGACAGATACAGATGAGGGGACGGAAGGCAGCAAACCACACTGCCATGTGTGTACCTATGCAACAATCTTGCATGTTCATCACATGTACCCCAAAACCTAAAATGCAATAAAATAAATAAATAAATAAATAAATAAATAAGAAAAAGAAAAAAGCTAAGACTTGGAAAAAAATCATTATCGTCATCACAAGTTTGAAGATGAGAAAAGAAAAAGAAGAAAGAAAACTCCATCCTGCCTCACATATATAATTCATTTTAGATGAGGAAAATAATGTACAGTAATGAACTAATATATTCCAGGTAATGTATTCCTGCTTATTAAAGTTTCTTCTTCCCTTGAGGCCTGGCATAAGTCCGGGGTAAAAAGAGATGCTGGAGAGAGACCAAGTCAGTGAAACTGTCTACCACACTTAATCCTTTCTCTCTCCTTTAATGCCCAGTCCTTATCTTTGGACCAGAGGCACTAATGTCATCAAGTGCTTGAATAAATCAACCTACATTTCATAGGTGTTGTGACTTTTCTGGCAGTAGACACAATGTTTTCTGCATTGCCTCTTTTATTCTACCATGCTTGTAACCTTTGGAGTTTAGTACTATCTTAACGGTGGGCAGGCATAGAGGAAGGGTGGATATCACTTTTCTTAGGGAAAAGAGCAAGTGTAACAGACTCATAACTCTGTCTAGGCAACACAACTAACTGATACATAATGTCAGGAATCCTCTGCCAGCATGTGAGCTCTGAACCAGAACGCTGATTATTCTTTCCTCTTTAGTATGGAATGGAAGGTAGGAAAGAGAGGGATGTGCTCTCATGTTGTGTACATTGGCCTGTGGCATTGTCTGCCACCTGATACTGTGAGGCTATTCACTGAAATTTTGAAGAGAGAAGATCTGTTCTCATCACTGTCTTTTATGATTTGTATTCTCATACCAATTTTACAAATAGTAGGTTTTAAAGAATCTGGTATCGGTATCGTCTATATTGGTGGATTTGAGAGCAATAAATAGGCATAGACCATGGAATAGTTCTGGGAATACTAACATAAACAACTAAAATTCCATTTCCTATTCACCTTCCTCCTCCCTACTCCTCCTTTCCCTGTGCATCAACTTTTTAATTTTATTTTATTGTTGCCATACTTAGATGTTTCTGTAAAAGTCTTTCACCTGTATTCTCAAAGCTAATTTTAGAGCCTGGACAAAATAAAGATTAAAGACAGTTCTAGAGATGAACCACTAATCCTTATTGAACAATCACAGGAAAACTTTCATGGGTAAAAGAGAGCTTCTTTATATGTCTTTAAAAAGCTAGTATGTCATCCATCTTCCTTGGGTGTTGTTTTAGTGAAAGTGCTTTTAAGAACTGCACCTTTATGAGCTGTGTCTACATAGCATCAAAGAGCAAAAAATCAGCAACAAATCAAAACAACAAACATCGATTTTCTGGGTACTGGTTCCAAACACACTAAACGGTGGGTGTTTGATATTTTTTATTTTTGAATCTAGATGTTATATGCCCATATCTGATTCATTGTCTTATGCCCCAAAGCACCTAGCACTCTGTCTTGCTCCTGGCATATATATCCAATACATATTTATTAAATGAATAAATGCATGATTGAAGATAATGTACGGATGTAGATAACTAACGGCATTATACTGAAAGGAGTTGAAGAGATAAAAGTCTTGAGACTCTCTTGTGCATTGAAAATAACAGAATTTTAAGAAAACAGAATTTCTCTGTTGTTTTGTGTATTAGGACTGTATGAATTCTCTAAAGTAATATTCGCAATCACTGCGTGTTAGACAAAAATAGTGGATGAGAGACAGTCTTTCTTAAACTCAGATGACACTTCAGTTAGAACTGCAGTTAACACTATAGCCTTTGTTAGCTGTTCATCCACATATCTAAATCTACATTTGTTATACATAATACAATGGGTCCAAAGGTGAGTATGCCTAGGTTTATTCTGTGTGATTGATAGCAGAACAAGGGTCAAGAGAGTGAAAAGAACAAGATAGTAGATTTTAGTCAGATACAAGAAATGATAGTCTAACAACATGAACTTCTCATTAATATAAGAGCAGCTGCATAAAATAGGTTCCACCAACAGTGAGAATATTTAGCTCATTGATATGTATAAAGTGCTTAGAATAAAGTTTTGCATATACAAACATTATATAAACATTTCTTCAAAAAACCAAAGTGAAAATATCTGAAATACTAAATAGATGACCCCTGTGTTTTGTAAAAGTTTTGAATCAATGAATTTTATAATGGCTGAGGTATTTTGAATGAAAGTCCAGAAACTGACTCTAGAATTGTTATGCCAAATAGAATCTTATTGCAAGGATGATGCAGGGATGTAGACTTATAATGGTGAAGACAGGCTGAAGACCCCACTTGGAACAGGATCCAGAAAGTCACAGAGGTTCCAGGTACCATCTCTGGGATGAGTGAGAGCTCGATTATTTTCAGAAGTTTTATTGTTCTAACTCATAACTCAAATTTC
The DNA here is from genome assembly GCF_048565385.1 of Saimiri boliviensis. Lineage (NCBI taxonomy): Eukaryota > Metazoa > Chordata > Mammalia > Primates > Cebidae > Saimiri > Saimiri boliviensis. The sequence continues at coordinate 74,838,679 of NC_133463.1, forward strand.
ATGAAGAGGGCATCTGATAGGCCTTGCCTCTTGGGTCACACCCCTGCCTCTTGGCTAAGAAAGGGTAGGTCACTCAATTAAACTGCCAAACCAGACTGTATGCACTGATGAGAGATTCCTCAAGAGAAAAAGGAAATGCTCTTTGCAAGAGAAAGTGTAATGGATATTGGATAAGAAAAAAGCAACAAAGGCCTACAATATTCACTAAGCCCCTTCCAGACCTATGGTTCTGGAAAACTCTAGTCATATGATATTGGAAATTTCAAATTCATGAGTTCTGTGACCTTCTCACTTGCTCCATGAGTACTTTGGCTGCTGGCACATCATTGCTTAACATTCCTATCTGATAATGACAAGAAACTCACACTCCCAGACATAATGGTTATGCGTGCCATCTCCTTCCCACACGTGCTTAGCCACTCTGGACAGCATGGAAAGCAGCATATTCTGGGCCTGAGTGGATGGACTCTGCAGCCGCCATCTGGACTGTGAATCTCAAGTCAACCCCTTACTTATGACTTTATGCAAATCATTGAACGATTATATATACCTCAATTTTCTCATTTTATCAAACGTACAGGCTTGCTATATAAAAAGGTTAAATTTGATAACGCATTCAGTGCCATTAAACAGACTGGCACCAATTCAGCCTCCACAATAAAGGATGGCTGGTATTTTATTAATGTTAATATTATAATCAGGACTATCATCAACTACTATCACTTTATTGTGCAGGATTTATCTCAGACGCCAAGGCTGGTACAAGGCAAATTTGCAAAGATGACCAAGTTCTTCTTCAAGTCATTGTGCTTCTTAAACAGAGGAAAAGTACTGAAGGTAGGAGCAAAGTGTTTCAGAAAAAGCAGAGAGGGAGAGCTCAATGCCTGACATTCTTAACACTGATGCACCTTGTAATGGCTCCACCATGCAGTGTTGACCAGACACTCCCAGACTTTCAAGAGTAATCACATAGTTAAAGCAAAAAAGCACAAAACAAATGAGAAACAAAACAAACAAAAACAACAACAAAATCCCTTAGCTTCCCTCTCTAGCCAGGGCATAGCTTTTTAAAAGACATTTTTTGGTCTCATTATAAAAATACTACCCATTTGTAAGCAGAGAATATATCGCTGTGAACTACCTTACTCTCCATTGCACTACCAATTACTGTTGGCATTCAGTACATATAGTCTTGCAGTACCAATTTCCATGTACATACATTTTTATAAAAACAAGTGAAATAAAATATAATTAAGTACTACTGGAAATTAAGGTAGTACCAGTTGTAGCTCTGAATGGGAGAGCTCTGCACATCTTAGAAGTAAATGACCTTTAGGACATACATCCCTTTTCAGGCTACAAAATTATTTAGAGGAAGCCTAATCCCTTATGATCAATGTGGCAGGAGTTAGCCATAATGAGCCTTCATCCAGGAAAGGCTGAGGCAATACCACTGTTTTGATTCACAGAACCCTGAGCCTTAACACATCTGTATATGCTCTTGAGTTACCACCATTTAATTGGATCTTTTATAAAATTTTGAAGGGAGGTGTTTCAGTTTCTTAGGGATCATTAAAATATTTGGTTCCTGTGACCACTGACATAATAATGTGTATTATATGTGGACATGTTTTTTTATTCAGTAGTTTCTCAAAAAAACTATGAGAGAGGAGTTAGCAAGCCCATTTTACAGATGAAGAAACTGAAGCTCAGAGAAATGAAAAGATTTGCCCCATTTTACACACCTTCTAATGTCACAGTAGAACAAAATTGCACATTTTGATATTAAAAGTTTGTTCCTTACTCTCCAGAGTTGCTATTTCATTGTTTTGAGACTGAAGTTGCCATTTGCCTCTTTTGAAAAAACATGTTGGGTCCTGAAATAGGGTTTCTGGGATGTCAATCCCAGTGACTCTTGTTTGAAAGTAGAAGCCAATGAGATAGGGTCAGGAAACCAAACAGCTGAGATGGAGAAGGCTCAAGGATGATAGAAAAATAAGGCATTCATCGGGGCTTTTTGCCTATTCTCTGAAGCATTCAGAGGGGATCATGAAGAATAAAAGCATAGGTAGCTTACATTTCACTGTTAATGGATTTTAACTCACTTTTAATTCAGCAACAAATGGAAGCATCTCCCATTCTTTGCAGATCTAACATTCCATTCTTCCTCTGAAGCATCATTGGCTGACTGTTTTAATCAATGTTGGCATGGATACAGTTCTAGTAAAATGCAGGGCACTCTAATAGAATTTATATTTTTTCCCAATTACCATTTAACTCATCTGATATTTGCCACATGGTAAACTTGTCCACATTCCAGACATGCAATAGCTGATTTTTAAAAATTTTATAAATAACATTTGGTGTTATTTTTTTTAATTGAAAAATAATACATGTGCATTAAAGGGCTTTTGGAAAACATGAAAATACATAATAAAACAAAGATCTCTGTGGTCCAACCATCCAGAGACAAAGGCAATTAACAGTATATAATGTACGATTTTTTCACTATGCACATGCACATTTTTAACAAGATTGAAATCATATTATCTATACCAATTTATAAACTACTTTTCTCAAATGTAATAATATACCGTGAGTTCTTTTGTGATTCATTGTTTTCTAAAACATCATTTTTGAAAGCTGCTTTTTTTTTAAATTTTAAAAGCTAACATTTTTGTTCTGCAAATTTAAAATATTAATTGGAATAGAAAACATAGGTTCAAAAAAAAGAACATGACACCACTTCATACTTGATATGAATTTTTTTTCCTAATTAATATAAATGGTGTTCAAAATTCTGTAAAGGACTCACATTTTTCTTCTATACCTTTGAACCATAAGTGTAATAGACAGAAATATTCCCTCCTTTGGTCATGCGCACACAATGGACGTGCCCATGATAGATGTGCTCCTATAGATGTTTATAGGCCTTGTCCAGGATCAACTGGAAAATTGTCAATAGCATTTTTATTAATCACAGGACAAACAGTCAAGTATCCTTGATCATCATGAATTGTGTCTGCAGAAGCAAAACATGGGTGCACTGGCTCAGTAGCAGGTATTTTAGTGAATGTAAAGATATGGGATCCATCACCCATGTTACAAAAGGAAATGATCCTAATATCCATATTCAGGAAAATCCCCACTTGGTGTAACTAGGGGCTCACTTTGAATTACCATGTGATATGGGAGGGATCCAGTAGGAGATGATTGAATCATGGGGGCAGTTCTTTCCTGGGCTGTTCTTGTGATAGTGAGTACATCTCACAGGATCTGATGGTTTTATCAGTGGGAGTTCCCCTGCTCAAGCTCTCTTTACCTGCTGTCATCCACATAGGATGTGACTTGCTCCTCCTTGTCTTCTGCCTTGACTATGAGACCTCCCCAGTCATGTGGACCTGTAAGTCCAATAAAACTCTTTCTTTTGTAAATTGCCCAGTCTGGGTTATGTCTTTATCAGCCGTGTGAAAACAGACTGGTATACCCAGAAATCAAAGGCATAGTACTGGTGGTAAAGTATTGTCCATTACTTAAACCCCCAGTCAAGAAGCCAAGTGCTGAAGAAAATAGAATTTTCCCTTGTGGATTCACAGATTCCCTGCAAAGGCCTACATCCTGGTCTTCGCTTCTGCCCAGCTAATGTTCCCAGTGCCCAGTCATGGCAGCTGAAAATGAACAGAGGGGAGCCCAGATACATAAGGCAGAGTTGAACCTCTCAGCAGAGTCTTTCCTATTCTGTTTGAAATGCCCACAACTGACATTCCTCAGGTCATCAGAAATGATAAGTTGGTTGTTGGCTGTCGTACAAACGTTTTACTATTGGATGCTTGTATTTTTCTAACTTTTTAATTTTTATAACAGCATTGTCATTATATCATTATACACAAACATTTTAACATATATGTATCTGTGATGAGCTTCAAGTACAGAAAAGCTAAGTAGCAGTCTTAAATGATTCCGATGTCTTCTGCATGCAACAAGGCACTTGGAGGCAGAAAACCAGGGCAGGGGCCATGGCTCAATGATAACACATATTCAGGTCTTCCTCTCTTTTTCTGCCCTGGCCTGAGGTTTTGCTTTTTGTATCTATTCCTTTGGTGCTCATTGTTGCGCTATGGCTACCATAATTTTAGGCATCATATCTGTACTCAAGGCAGGAAGAGGCAAAAAGCCAACAATTTCAGCCACCTCTAGCAGACTGCCATTGATATCTTAGGGGTGATTTTTGTGACATGTGTCCACTCTAGATGCAAAGAAATCTAGGAAACCAAGTGTTTAATATTTCTAACCTCCCAATAGGATATGGTCGAGGAGAAATGAGATGAAAATCAAATTAGGCTGGCCAGTGAACAGTGTGTGTATCTCTAATTCAAAATCAAAATTTTCTTCTATAGAAAAAAATTATAGAAGAGTGAGTTTAGAACTGTATTTTTTATCAGACATAAAAATAATATATGTTCATTGCAGAAACTTAAAACAAAAAAACATAAAATCATAAAGAAGAAAATAAAATATTTTATAATTTTACAAAACAAGAAGATATAACCAGTGAATCTCCAGACAGTGCCATACGTATTTCTACTGTTTAAACTATGCTAGCTCAGATAACTCTTATGTATCACAGAAGCAGGAATTAGAGGGCTTGTGTAATAGACAACATTACTAGCCCTAAGAATCTTCCATGAAGGCCCAATGGACAAAGGTACTGAAGTTCAAGCCAACTGACTATTCCTTAGCTTATGCTAAATAAAACGGCCTACCCTCAATAAATTCACTGGCTATTAAGGGGTACAGGCATTAAAACAAATATATATGTGTGTGTGTGTGTGTGTGTGTGTGTGTGTGTGTGTGTGTGTATATATATATATATATACACAGTGTTACATTTTATAATATAATCACATGCAAAGTATTGAAATAGCAGAGAATAGGAGGGGTTCATTCTGGGAGAAAAATCAAGAGCAGCTTCTTAGGAACAATGACTCTGAAATTCAGTTTTAAAGTTTAATTGTAATTTTCCATGTAGACAAGGGCAGGTTGCAGTGATGGAAACGAATGTTTTTGATTCAGAAAAACAGCATGTAGCAAGTATCAAGGAATAAAACCAAGAGCGTGTGCTTAAAATTACTAGTAAATTAGGAATTAACAGATTGTTAAGTTTGAGAGATGGAGGTTTCATGGGAGCAAAAAATGCTGGAAAAGTCAACACAAAGCAAGATCCTAAAAGTTCTTGCAGTACATGCAGCAGAAGGGCCACTCTCTTCTGCCCAGGTGCTAATGAGGAGTCCTGAGATGGGAAGTGAGGGAGGGAAGTGTCTTAATCACATTGTTTGTTGGAAAGATCATTGGGTCTGCAATATCTCTCATAGATGCACAGAGGAAAAACCGCTAGGCAGACAGCTAGTTTAAGAAACAATATTTTAGAAACTTATTTTTCTTTAGAAACTTATTTTCCTGGAAAACAAACCCTATGCAACTATTGACATGCTCTCATGGGAACTTCTTTGACCTGAGAATTCAAAGGATAATTATTGTCAATATCATCATCCTCCTCATATCAGTAACTGTAATATCTTGAACAACATCTACATTTGCACCATCAGAACTAGGAACTTTATGTATGTTGTATCACAAGAATCTAATCAAATGCTTTTAAAACTATATTTCTGATTGTCAGCATTCTGAATTCTTGACTATCAGTCTCACTCATAAGATGGGGCTGGGCACATCAAGCTCAATTTCCACCCCTGCTCCATCCACCTATTTTAAAGAAACAGTTTTGTCTTTATTAATTAATGTTGTCAAAGGATAAAACATTTCTCTGTCTCCACCTCTTCTTACCTGAGTCTAGTAAAAAGGAGTTTCTCTACCCTTACCTCCTACCTTTCTACTCTTTGTTGGCCAAGCATATACCAAAATTTTAAAAAAGAAAGGAAGTCTTCTGTATTAGAATTCAAAGCATAAAAAAGAAACAGAAACTCTTAGCTTAGTAATACTAAAGAGGCATGGAAAAAAGAAACTGTAAAAGCCTGATTGCCTTATGAATGTTTGAATCTGCCAAGCAATATTCCTTCACCTCTCTTTTTCACCTGCATACAACTCAAACCCTCTCAGTTATACCCAGGGAAAAATCTAATGGGCTAGAAATACTCCTGAGGCCAGAAAGAAGTGCAATGAGCAGAGCATCTGGGAGTAATACAGAGAAGAGAGAAGAGTCAAAGCATTACTAGGGAAGAGTAGAAGGGAGGAGGAGCTTAGAGAAGGGTAGCCACTTAGACCACGCTAGTTAAAACTAAAAGACCTACAAGCTACCGTACAAGTTGGTATGCTGGGTAGACTAGAACAGAGGTCATTTCCAATTCCCTGCTATTTCTTAGACTCCATGTGTCTTATAATAGGAAAAATAACCCTGAAATCAGGACAGGGCTTCATAGTGATAGCTTCAGACTGTCAGAGATTGAATCCCTTACTAAATATGAGATTTGAGATGCATTATTAAATACTTCTATTTCTCAGTTTTCTCATATATAAAATGAAGATTAAAAGACTACATATTTTCTTTTGATGAAGGGATTAAATAAAATAAAACATGTGAGGTGTTTAAATTGGTGCTCAGGCGTCAACAATTTTTTTCTATAAAAGGCCAGATAGTAAATGTTCTTGGCTTTCAGGGACACATGGTCTTTATTGAAACTATTCAACCCTGCTCTTGTATCATGGAAAGCAGCCATCAACAATATGGGAACAAATAAGTGTAGCTGTGTTTCAACAAAACTTTCTTTATAAAACAGGTGGTGGGCCAGATGTGACCTGCTGCTGTGATTTGTGGGTTCATGGCTTCTCACATTACTAGACACACTAAGTGATTTCATAAATATTAGCTGATACTAGACTATCATTATTAATAGCTGATTGCTATATCCTTATTTTTTTGTTTAATAATTAGCCAAAACTAATTTCTACATTAATTATTATGTTAATGTCCTATCTCACGCTTCCAAAGCCATAATCAAGATATAATATAGTGCTGGAATTTCCCATAACATTTATTTTTAGAAAGAAATCCTGCTCTCTCTCTCTTTCTCTGTACATACATAATTTGTGTGTGTGTGTGTGTGTATGTGTGTGCACGCGTGCGCATATCTATATCTAGACTGGAGTTTGCAAAGCTCCCTTCTGCCACAAATTTTTATAATCTCAAATGTTCACAAATCCTTTCCATGCAAATTTGAGTTTTGAGACTTCTTTGTAGGACACAGGCTTTTGCACAGCTTGCAAATGGGTAAGAGCCAATTTTTAACAAGGCTTGTTCTCCTTGACAGTATCCTCACTGCCACCAATGTTACTATCATCCAGAAAGTTCCCACTTCTTAAAGGGAGCACCTAGTTCCAGGAGCACGTTCTCCGAGCATCTTGGCATCTTTCCAGTGGGCCCATCTGTTTGCACTGCTCAGTCAAGGCCTAATGGCTCAGAACATATGGCCGGGGCTTCTCATCTTGGAGAGCTGAAGCTGACAAATACTTGAGAACACATACTTTCAATGGGAAGTAAGTTGGCCCAAGAATCTTGGTCTATTAGAAAGCCTGTGGCTCATAGAGATATTACCTGAAGTCCTTGAAGAGGAAGAAGAACATTTCCATTTTTACAATATATGGAGTAAAGGGATATGAATATACATTAGAATGATACTGTTCAATCTATACAAATGCAGGAAGGGAGGTTCAGAAAGTGAACGACAAGCCCCAGTTGATTGGTACAGGGATGAAGTGGCATTAGTAAATGTGCTGACTGTCACAACAGGGCTCTATAGATTTATATTTTATATTCTTAATCAGAATACCTCATTTTATAATCACTCCACATAAGCAGAATTTTACCATACATTGGTGTAGTAAATGGTTTTGGGTAGAAGATGATGCAAAATTAAACCTGAGCACAGAAACAACTGAACAAAAACTACTGGAAACACCCTGTAGATTGGTGCAAAGAGGGCAAATGGTTTACATCTAAAGTTGGGTGCTTTAAGCAATAGGACTCATTTTTATCAGTTTGTCAGGCTCTGTGAGATCATAGAACTAGTCTGTAGATTTTTTTTTAAGATCTAGTTATTCTTGAGGATGAGTCCATAAACAAGACAATCACGGTTGCTGTTTTCCTCCAACTAACCATGTAGTGTGGAATGTTATCGAATCAGTTCAAGCCCTAGCACACACTCAAAGAGTTTCGCTGGAAAGAATTTAATGACAAATGTATGAGTTATAGGCAAGATAAGGGAAACCAGAAAAAAAAAAAAAACAGAGAAGCACCTGAAAACTGGCAATAGGTGGGGGTTGTTACCACCTCTGGCACTGAAGGGGCAAAGGAGAGGGAGCTATGCCATGAGAGCCTAGTGAGAGTCTTGGAAGAGGACTGCCTCATAAGACCTATGGTTGCAAAGGACACAGCCACTGACAGAAAAACCATGACATAGCAGGGAAGGAGTAAATGTGGGAAATAAGCTTTTCTGCTCTCTGAACTCCTTCCCATGGTCCTCCATGGCTGAACCCCACCAGAAACCAGAGTGCAACAAGCCTAGTTGATGCACACTATGAAGTTCATTTACCCAAGGTACAGAATACGGTTGAAAAGAATGAAGAATGAATCAGTGGCAGGAAGAGGGTTAAAAATGAAGATTAATACTCTTACTTGCAATATCTTCTGAAAGTCTAGACTCCATGAAAGGCATATTATAGGTCTTTAACGAACCTTACTTAATAGAAAATAGTATAATAGAAATAAATGAGTTTTGGGGTCAGCTAAATATGGGTTACAATTCCATCTCTGTCATTTTATAACTGTGGTATACTGGGCAATTTTCTTAAATTGTTGGCTCCAATTTCCACAGCTGTAAGGTGAGAATAACATTGCTTTCTTCTTAAGGTCTTTGAAAAAATTAAGAAGTCTTTTCAAACACCTGGTTTGTAGAAAACTTTCAGTTAGTATTATGTTCGTTCCATTTTTCTTTTATGGCAGTGCATTCTTATTACTATAATAATTCCAGGACTTTATAGCCCAGCAAGTACAAAGTTCAATGTTGGACATAACTGGCAAATATTTTAACAAACTTAAAAGTGTTTTTTTTAAATCCCTCAAAATAATAGCATAAGTAAAATACTGTTGGTCTTAAAAGAGATTAAGGAACCCAAGCTAAAGATTATAGCCATGTAAAATTCCGCTCCCTAAAATAGCTTTTTGATTTTCACATCAGAGAATTCTGGACAATTGTTTAAAACTGTTGTAAAAGTTATCATCCAAGAGGTGATTGATGTGCTTCTAATCTCTCCCTATCCCACTTCTTTCCTGCAAAGTTACTTGTTCAAACACAGAATTATTTATATCACTTTCCACTCTTAAACCTGTCTCCCACACACCTATAGCAAAAAGCTTAAGCCCCTTAGTAAGGCATCCTAAGATTTTCCCAACCTCCGAAGTATACCTCTAATTCAATCTCCTAGCACAATGAGTACTACAGATCAGCTTCACTGAACTACTTATGCCCTGCAATACATTTATATACCCCTGTTCATTATATCGTTCTCTTTTCTCATATCTTTCTTCTTGGCTGGGTAAAACTTTATTCATCTTTCAAATCTTGGCTCCGATGTTATGTCGTGTCTTCCATGGAAAATAAGTCATTCTTTCCTCTCTATTTCTATAGTTCTTTGTTATAATTCCTACTTCTGCCCTATGTTATAGCTAGTAGTATGTCTGTAGTCATAGCTGCATTATGAGCTCAATTCAATCTATATTCATACTACAGAGCCTATATTTACCAGATATAGCAAATATCTATTGATTTCACAAATATGTAGAAAATAAGGAAGATTAATTATTGTGAGCTTCTCAAGGAAGGAAAATGTAAAGTGAATATTAAACTTGTAAGGCGGAAAATTATGTGCTTTCATAAAAGATAATAAAAAAAGTCGTGTTAGTTGGTATAAATGCCAAGGCCAGTACTTTAAGGGCTTGAAAAAGCAAAAGTGTTAGCATACAAGAATAAAGAGGTAGGGACAATTTAAGGAGAGGCAGTGGAAGCTAAAGAAAGCAGGAACAACTGATTCTTAATCCCCCGTTTTTCCCACATGGTCTTTCCTAGCAAATTCAGCCCCCAGGAATCAGCTCCTAGTTTAATTCCATTCCGTAGCCCCCAGAGTCTTTAGCATTTTGGTGATGCCTAACTAAAGTTCTTAACTTTGTCTTTCCTTCCCACTAAACTATAAACTTCCTGAAAGCTGAAATTACATCATTATCTTCAATCCATGTGTATACATCAAAAAGTATTTTGTTGAATAAAATGACAAAAAAAAGACCTTAAATCCCCAACCCCAATTTTGACTTTGTTGGAATAGACCATGTGATGGCACTACAAAGGTGAGGGCCTTTATTACTCATCTGGTCCTCCCTTTTAGCTACCCCTGTTGCCAGAAGTACTTATTTATTCATTTATCTTATTTTCATTGAGCCTGCTACAGGCAGTCCCTGTCAAGACGCTTGGATATAGCAGAGAAGACAAGACAAAGTCTTTAACTTAATAGAGCTTACTTGTTGCTGAAGGAGGCAGATAAGCAATGAATAAACAGATACAAAATAACATATCTCAAGGAGTGGTTAGTGCTGGGAAGAAAATGAAAGCTTGATGAGGGTCACAGAGTGATGGAGTAGCAACAGGAAATGATTTTCCCTAGAATTGTCAGGAAAGGCACATCTTAGCAGGTGCTCAAACTTTGAGACACATGTATTGTGAGGAATAAAGCCACATGGTGATGCTGCAGTTAGAATATTCTAAGACGTTCTCAACTAGATATTGATGCTGTTCTCAAGCTCATTTCCCACATTACTCACAGGGAAATCTGATCCATAGAGCACATTTTTTTTTCTTCATAGTTCTTCAGCATCCATCGCCAATTATTTTGTTAGTCTCTGAACATTTTAATATTTATTCAATGACTCACTAGTATCTGAAATGAGTTACAGTCCCTGATAATTTTCAGGTTATTTTTTCCATAGACACATTGAATATTAGAATCTGCATTAATTTTATCTGTTCTTTTTCCCTCTGTGAGGTCTCATGAAGTTTATTGCCCATCCACAGCTTTGATAGCTGGCATTGAAAGCCAGCAACAAAGTGAAGATTGTCTCATATTGGCTGCAGTGCATGGTATTCAAGGAGCAGTCCCCTTGGTCACGTGCAATGGCTCACGCCTGTAATCCCAGAGCTTTGAGAGGCTGGGGCATGTGGAACACTTGAGGCCAGGAGTTTGCAATGAGGCTGGCCAACACAGCGAAGCCCTGGCTCTACTAAAAACACAAACATTAGTTTGGGATGGTAGTGCATACCTGTAATCCCAGGTCCTCAGGAGGCTGAGGCATGAGAACTGCTTGAACCTGGGAGGAGGAGGCTGCAGTGAGCCAATATCACACCATTGCACTCCAGCCTGAACAGAGCAAGACTTTGTCTAAAAAAAAGATGGAATTTCTCTCAAGTTCATTCGAGACACATTTATTGAATGCCTACCATGTGTCAAGTGCTTCTTTACCTGTCTTGGATCTATCAGTGAGCAAAAAACTGAAGATTCCCTCCCTTTATGAAGCTTGCATTCTTATAGCGGGGAGACAGATGATAAACATAAGACTGATACTAATGACAAAGTATTAATAAAGCCTGATGAGTTCCATGGAAAAAAGACAATATTGAGCCATGTGTGAAGGAATTACTGGCATGGGGTTTTGGTGCTTAGGAGCACTTTGCACTTTACATAAAGATCTGCATGAAGAGAGATGCCAGGTGGGTTTAGGTTCCCAGTGTAGCTGGAGTGGAGTTTAACTCAAAAAAAAAGTAGAGGAACGGAAAAGACAGTCAACTGAAATGGATCCTGTAAGGCCTTGGAGACCATTGTGACATCAATGACTTCTATTTGGAGCGGCTTTTACTTCCCCTGGAATACACATAGTCTCTATAGCTTTGCTGTCTTTCAATATTAGCTGAAAAAAAATACACTTCTGAAGTAATTATGGATAATGATCTTCATAATTGAAGTTACATGCTACTTTAGAATTGACATTGTATTTTTACATACACCTACTTAATTCTTCAAAACCTTTAGGTTAATATTATGTTGGTTGTTAAATGTGAAAACTGATCTTTGAAGATGCAAAGGACCTGCCTTAGTATCCCTGCTAAGGTATACAGGATCAGAATGCAATTTATATTCAGAAACATCATTGGAACCATCTCTTTCACCTTCACTATAACCTTTCTATATTGAGTGACACTCTTCTTTTTCTGTGACTACTTCGCCAGCCATTGAATTGATACACTCTCATTCATTCTTTCCTCACTGTGGCAACAGTCAGGCTGACCATATAACATCCCTATTTCAATGAGTTCCCAATGACTTTTGCGGTCTGCAGGGCTCTAAATGAGTTAGCTTCTCTCTCACACACACACCTTGACACACAGTCCATCTCTCTTCTTTGTGCAATAGCCACATTCATTCTCTTTTATCCTCAGTCTTGTTGCAGGTCTGTTGCATATGGTGTTCTTTCTACCTTGAAAAATAGTCTCCGTTTCCCTAATAATTTCTACTTTTCATACCTCAGCTCAATCATTTCCTCATATCACCCTTTTCTGGCATTCCTGGGGTTTCAAAAACATTTGTTCAATAAATGATGCTCTACAGTCTCAATAAATATTTGTTAAATAAATGGATATACAAATGTGTGAAAGACTGGGACTAAAGTCCACATCATTTTCATGATATGCATGGTTCTGACATAATGTCTTATTTTCTGTTACTATAACAGAATACCTGAGACCAGGTAATATATAAAGAATAAGGGTTTATTTAACTCACAGTTCTGGAAGCTGGGAAGTCCAAGATTCTATGTGGCATCTGGTGAGGGCTTCATGCTCCTGCATAGCATAGCAAAAAAATGGAGGGAATCACATGATGAGACAGGAAGTAAGAGGAAGCCAAGGCAGCCAAGCTTACTTCTATACCAACCCATTCATGTGAAAACTGACCGCTTTCTAAGTGAACTAACTCAGGCCCTGAAAAACAGCTTTAATCTCTTCTTGAGTGCAGAGCTTCCATGACCCATCACCTCTTAAAGATTCTACCTCTACTCAATACCTTTACATTGGAGACCAACTTTTAACATGAGTTATGGAGGAGACAAACCAGATCCAAACCATAGCACCTAAATATTTTATGCAGGTCTACCATTTGTATGGAAGAGTAAACCAGGAGGAACCTTTGCTCAACAGCAAGAATAGAACTTTGTATGGTGATACAGTTAATGTCTCATTTATTTTTATATAGTATAGTATAGTAGATATACTAATTCAGGTACTCAACACGTATTTGCTGATTTGTTTATTAAGGTTGCAATTATCTTCTCTCTTTTTTTTTTTTTTTTTTTTTTTTTTTTTTTTTTTTTTTTTTTTTTTTTTTGTGAGACAGAGTCTCACTCTGTCACCTGGGCTGGAGTGCAGTGGTGTGATCCTGGCTCACTACAGCCTCCGTTTCCTGGGTTCAACTGAATCTGGCTCACTGCAACATCCACCTGGGTTCTTGCTCAGGCTGGAGGTCAGTGGTACAATTGCAGCTTACTGCAACCTCTACCTCCCAGGTTCAAGCAATTCTCCTGCCTCAGCCTCCCAAGTAGCTGGGATTACAGGCATCTGCCACCATGCCCAGCTAATTTTTGTATTTTTAGTAGAGACATGGTTTTACCATGTTGGCCAGGCTGGTCTCAAACTCCTGACCTCAGTTGATCCACCCACCTCAGCCTCCCAAAGTGTTGGGATTACAGGTGTGAGCCACTGCACATGGCCATGATTATCTTCTCTTTAACTACAAATCCCAGCTATTAGTAGGCAATTAACAGCTTACATTTCAAGTTCATTTACTCTAGCTCACTGAACCCTTTTAAGGGCCCTGTCATGTGGGCACGAATTCAGCATATCCCCAACTGTCACTGGAAGCATTTTGTCAATGCTGGTGACTGAGACAGTAGAAAACGTAAAGTCATTTCTAATTTTTCTGAGAAACAATCTTGAAACTCACTAATCAGTGAGTCTGATTAACTATCTCATTTTTTTTATATAAAAGGAAATTTAAGCCAAATACTGGTAAGTGAAGAGAGAGTAAAACTATCTAAGAAAGTAATGGTTCTTGAGTAGGGATACATGACAGGCTATAGTGACACTGGCTAATGACATGCTTTAAAAGCTTCTTTGCATGTCTTTTAACTGTCTCAGAATAGTACCAGAGTAAAAAACAAAAATAAAAACAAAAACAAAAAAACCCACGTAATTTATAACAAAACAATTGTCAATATTTTACCTAAATTTTGTAAACAGAATAGGGAGACTCTGCAAATTTCTTAATATTCCTGCTTTTCTTTCATTAACTTCCATTACATATTACAGCTACTGATACAGCTCGTACTCCAGTCTTCTCCTGCGAAGGTCCCTAAGCAGGAAAGGACTTGAGTATGAGTCAAGGCAATTATTTGATTCGTCTTCCTGTTTTGTCTGGGTTCTGCCTTCAAAGTCTAGAATAGAACATTGTCAAGTTACCAAGCTTTTGGCAACTTGGAAAGCAAAAGAAGGAAAGATATTTTGTAAGCCCACCAGAATTACCTTTAGTGACCAGAGGGGTAAGCTCTTCTCAATAATTTTGTCTCATTTCTCCTAAGCTTTGGCATTCACAAAAGTGAATATTTTCTTGACGAATACCAAATGTTTACATACGGTAGTCCCTAGTGCATAATGGAAGAAACTGATGCTCAGAAAAAGTTGTAAATGTGCAATGGTTTTCCTTTAATGTTAATGATAAGTTTATTACTGCCTTATAGCAGGATAGAAAAGATAATTGTCTTCACTCATCTTATCCTTTCAGCCTACCTGCTTTCAACCTTGAACTTGCTCAAGCCCCAGGCTCTGCTTCTATATGTTTTCTCTCTCTTTTCACACAAATGGCCTCTCTTAATGTTCCTAAATCCTGTTTGTGTTTTTGTTGTTGTTGTTGTTTGTTTGTTTGAGATGGAGTCTCCCTCTGTCACCCAGACTGGAGTGCAGTGGCAGTGGTGCAATCTCAGCTCACTGCAACCTCTGCCTGCCGGGTTCAAGCAATTCTCCTACCTCAGTTTCCTGAGTAGCTGGGACTACCGGCGCTTGCGACCATGCCCAGCTGATTTTTTGTATTTTTAGTACAGACGGGGTTTCACCATGCTGGCCAGGCTGGTTTCAGACTCCTGACCTCATGATCCACCCTCTTCAGCCTCCCAGCGTGCTGGGATTACAGGCATGACCACCTTGCCCGACCCCTCCTACTTGGTTTTTATCTTTGCTGCCCCTGGATCAATAATGTCAGCTGTTCACTGACACTCCAACTCCATATCAAGAAGGGACAGTGCTGTATGTCCAACATTCAGGGCTAGAACAATGTAAAACTGGGGTTTGAATTTGATACCAAATGCTTGCCAGAATAGCCAGGTAGATTATCTCACGAGCTCTGGGCAAAACAAAATTTTAGGGTGAGTCAGTTTAATCTTTGGGGAATTTTTTGCTTTTCCTTTTATCGTCTACTTTTGCAGCTTATCATTTCCTCTCTCCTGACACTAAACTTAATGCCTCCAGCTATTTTCAGGGAATAGTCCCTGTTGTTTTGTCTCAAGCTATGCCACATGCTGAAAAACTTGACCTCGCACTCAGGGTTCTTCTAATTTTCTGTCACTCCTGCAGCTGCTGGAGAGCACTAAATGTAGGCTTGGAGCCAGAAAACCCATGGTTTGGTTTGCAGTCTATTACTAGGTGATTTTGAGAAACAAATCTAAGTCTACATATAGTGTCTATCACATCGTAGATGCTAGTTCACTTTACTAACCCCTTACCACCACCCCATGATTTCTACCTGGTATTAATTTGTTTTCATGGATTAATACTATTTAAATTTAATTGCAAGGGTCTGGAAAGGTCTAACACAAAGAACTCCACTTTAATCGGAGCTCTCAAATACCCTTTCTTCACTGATATTCCTCATTTACACTGTTTAGTAGAGATGAGACTGACCATATGTGGCTATTTAGTACTTGAAATACGGGTAATATAAATGATAAATTAGATTCTTTTATTTAAATGTAAATTATTTTACATTTTATCCTAAAGAGTCGCATGTGTCTAGGACCACCATACTGGGTAGCACAGTCTTAAACGATAAAATCCGAGACATTATAACAGGCTTGTGGGGTTCTTATTTATGTGAACTGGTGACTTTCTAACACCTCTCAACTGCGGTGAATTGGATCCATTTTGCCTGTTCCTTAGCTTATTCCTGCTGCATGACTACAAAGCTCCAAGTTGTATATGTTTAAGAACACATAAGGTTATTATTATTATCAACTTTTAAAATATGTCTTTATTACAATTATCAGGATTGCGGTTTTATTTCCTGTGTTCAAGGCAGATGCGAAAATGAATTCAGGAGAGCAGCCAATTTAGAGTCATCATTAATTTCACTTAGTAGGTTATCTCTGCAGTCCCTGGCACTGGTACTCTCTCCTTCTTAGAAATGCATTTTCTTTCCTTTAATTCTCTTGGGCAAGGTTTAACTCACTATTGATGGCCCAATATAAGACCTTTATTAAGGCAGAATTCTGCAGTTTGGAAGTTTTCCCCTGTGGCACGTTTGCTTTGAATGAGGACTTCATTCCCTTTATTTCTCCTCCTTGGATGGGATATCATTTAATAAATTCATGTTTCAGACTTTATATATAGAAGTCCAGATAAAAACCGAAATCAAATAAGTCAATCTTTATTTAATTTTCTGTATATACATTTTATTGTGGTCACAAATTATTTACCTGATAAGATAGTAAATTCCATTTTGCCAGAATTATCCAAGCAAAGGCCAAGTTGTGAAGATTCCAAGGATATGAGTCTGGACTCCAAGTTCTTGGCAGACAAATGGTTTTTATGTGGTAATGATAAAATGTCTGCAAGCTTGCCTTAATTTCTCATACTTTGTCCAGATACTAGAAACTTTCCTACAGTGATGTTTCTGATTTCACTCCTGGGTATTTTTTGCTACTGGTCTGCTGCATTTTTCTGAGTTTCCTACAAGAAGTTGTCTTCCTCTGACAATTGCACAAATAGTTAGTTTCCCAGAGTCCTCTGTTCAGTCTTCTTTCTATCCCAGTCCCTATAATCTCTTTGTGTGATATTATCTACTACCATGGCTCTACCTGTACCATGGGCATTGATGGCTGCCAGACATCACTAAGGTAAGCTTCTGATGTACACTCAGTACTGTCTACTTAGACAGTAGCTGTCCTACAAACACTACATAAACAAAATATCCAAAGTGAAAGAAAATAAAACACACACACACACACACACACACACACACACGTGTGTGTGTGTGTTTTATTTTACATATATATATATTATTTTTCTTACATTCTCTATGTAGGTAGATGGTACTACCATGGAACCTATTACTTTTTCTCCTCCTGTCCTGTCTCACTTCCAAAAGATCAAATCCTGGCTATACATACTACCTTCATTCCTTCAGAAAATATTGATTGTGTGATTGCTATAGGCTATGTACTTTACCAGATGCTGTGAGTGGAGATGTGAACAAGGCGGACACAATCCTTGTCCAAATGAAACTTAGAGTACATTAGGGAAAGACAACATTTAAATTTTAAAAATAGATATATAAAATTTTCAACCCCTGCTGTAAAGCAGATGGGATCAAATAGACTGAGTTCTTCATGCATCCTTGCTTCTAGAAAAATTGTCAAAATGGTCCTGAACTCATATTTGCACATTTAAAAAACCTAGATTCCAATATTCTGCAGTTCTTTCCAAAAAGGTGATTACTTGTCTGTATAAATTGCTTGGGGTCTGAATCATTTGCACACTGAACACTTTCTTTCTTAAAAACTCATTTTGCTTGCAGAATTCACTTAGTCCCACCTCTAACTTAATATGAAATTCACTTTTACGATGGTATGACCTGCTTTGAACCATCAAGCTTTGGGCAACTCACACTATGATGAGGCAGCCTACTTCATTTTTTAATAACTTTGCCTGTTTGAGAGATCCCCTGAAATTTCTCTCCACTGCTGTTGTTCTAGAGTTACATATCTCATATAACATATCTCATATTTTTCTTTTGTGATTGCACCTCAAACACCAGAAGATAATATTCTGAAATTTACTTTCTCTGGGCCAAATATTCTTAATTCTTTCATGTGATTCCCATGCAAATTATATGGTCCTCAGACCTTGCATTGACCCAAATCCTGATGGCACTCTAATTTTTAATTGTCCATATTAAAATGTAATATCCATAACTGAACGCAAAGCTCCAGATATGAATGATAAAAATCATAAACTATTTATTGTATGCTTTCTCCATGTGAGACACCACAGTAAGAACTCAATTGTCTCATTTAATGCGATAACTTTATAGGATGCATACACTTATTATCTCCATTTTTGCTGATGTGGAAACAGACTCAGAGTGGTCAGTCACATGGCTTATCAATAGTAAATGGCTCAAAAGTGGCAGAAGCCAGTTTGTACCTAGTTATGCGTGTCTTCAAAGCCTTGCTCTGAGTCACTTCTTTGTTCTGTTTCCTCTGCATAAATAAAACAGGAACAACAAATTGTTTCACCCCTCCATGCCTATGTAATTTTAACCTATCTTTTATCACAGATCTTAATCTATAATTTTGGAATAATGATGATACCTACCTCATAAAATCTATGAGGAATAAGTTATGAAATAAACACTTATGTTCCGTGACTAGCACATGAATTTTAAAATATGAACACTTATTAGTATTGCCATTATTGTGCCATATAATACTTGATAGTAATTAATAATAAATGATTTAGTGCTGAGATACTGGATCCTAAGAAAATCAGAGTTATAGCTAGTGGCAGTTATCAAGGGAATGCAGAGGTTTCTGTATTCCCAGCAAGTTCCTGTAATACGATAGACAGGCAATGTGGCAGCAACAACTCCCGATTCTTACTGTCTTAAAACAAAAAAGGTTTATTTCCCATTTATGCCATGTTTCCAGCACAGTTTCTAGGATGGCTCTACTCTTTCAATATACTCAAGGTCCAGGAACGGTCATGGCTACACCATCTTGCAGCCACCGTTATCTGGTGGCTTTGCAGTAGAGAACAAAAGAAACCCGAAGATCATGCATGAACTATTCACCCTTCCAGCCCAGTAGTGATTCACTTTTTACTGACCAGAACTAGTCTCCCAGCTCCACCAAACTCCGCATGAAGTTCATGAGCCCAAGAGGAGAGGAAACAGCATAGGTGAAACCAGGAATACTAGTTTGACCACACAGAATTGCTTGCTCTGGACTGTCTCGGTCTGAACCCATTATCCTAGCATTTAATATCCTCAAAAATGCCCTGGTTTGGATGATAATCTATGAGTAATGTCAATTGCATGCTTCCTATCTACTTCAGGAAAAGTCATTTCTGAGAAAGGCCATGTAAATCTGTTTTAGTTCTTTGTCGATTCTGGATATTAGTCCTTTGTCAGATGAGTAGATTGCAAAAATTTTTTCCTATTCTGTTGGTTGCTGGTTCACTCTAATGATTGTTTATTTTGCTGTGTAGAAGCTCTGGAGTTTAATTAGATCCCATTTGTTTATTTTGGCTTTGGTTGCCAATGCTTTTGGTGTTTTGGTCATGAAGTCCTTGCCTATGCCTATGTCCTGAATGGTTTTGCCTAGGTTTTCTTTTATGGTTTTTATGGTGTTAGGTCTTATATTTAAGTCTTCAATCTATCTGAAGTTAATTTTAGTGTAAGGTGTAAGTTAATTTTAGTGTAAGGTCCAGTTTCTGTTTTCTGCAATGGCTAGCCAGTTATCCCAACACCATTTAGTAAACAAGGAATCCTTTCCCTATTGCTTGTTTTGGTGAGGTTTGTCAAAGATCAGATGGTTGTAGATGTGTGGCATTGCCTCTGAGGTCTCTGTTTTGTTCCATTGGTCTATATCTCTGTTTTGGTACCAGTATCATGCTGTTTTGATTACTATAGCCTTGTTGTAGGGACTATTCTTAATATAAAAAATTGTCTTAATCTGAATGTCCATCTACAGTCGAATATATAAATAAATTGTGGGTATTCATATAATAAGATGTTAAATCGCAGTGAAAATGAAGGCAGCACAATTACACACACCCACATGAATGAATCTCAAAAGTCCAATGTTGAGAGAAAGAATAAAGCCAGAAGAAAATACGTAAAGTAATATTCCATCCCTTAAAGGATATAAAGAAGCAAAGTTAACATAAATATTTTAAAGAAATATGCACAGTTGGAAAAACTCTGAAAAGAAAGAAAGGAAAAATCAATAAGAATACTAAAGTGAGAATAGTTATCATTGGGGTCAGGGAGTGAGGTATCATTGTGGAAGCACACACAGGATTTCAAAGGTATCAGGTATATTTTTTATCTTGAGCTGAGTGATAGGTCAGTGGTTGTTTTATTATTATTTGTGCATTCTTTTATGTGAATGATCTATTTCATCATAAAAGTCTAATCAAGGAAAATAAGTAGAATTGACTATTTTGGTTTTTATATGAATCTCGATTACAGCAAAGTATTCAACCCATTGTGTGAGGATTCACGTGAGTTTTCAGAAATAAAAGAGCCCTCCAACCCCCACTTCACCTGCGAAAAATAAATACCACTTGTCATAACTTCCCTTCTTTTCCTTGGGTTGATATTTTTCTCTCTCCATCTCCATTTTCATCTCTTCATCTTTCTCATTTGTTCATAGCTGTAATTTATATAAAATTCTAAACTAATCTCAGTTTAGCTGCAGTTTAGTTACATCATCCAAGATGAGAAAATTCAGATTGGAAGGATTTATGCCTTCCATTTACAATGTAAAGAATTTATGTTCCTTTTAAATCAAAGCTCAATCTTGACTTAATGTATTTGAGGGCTATAAGGGCATACACAAACACACAAAAATATATATGCAAACACACTCATACGTATGTGTGTGTGTGTGTGTGTATATATATATATATATATATATATATATATATATATGCATTGGGATTAATTACATCTGTACTTATGACCTCACACAGTATTTGAAGTGATTGAATGCCACAGAGTACATAAAAGAACCAAAGATAATATAAAGTGCTAGAGACATTTCTGGAACTGGAGAGGCAGTGTAAAGTCAAGGTTACAGTAAGTGTAGACTCTAAAATGAGACAGGTTGGGTTCAACATTGGCTTTGCCCCTTACCAGTTTGATGTTCTTGTGTCAGTTATTTAAACTTTCTAATCTCAGATGCCTTCTCTGTACAATGAGGATGTGGTAAGTAAAGGGACTTCACATAATTGCTGGAGTAATTAACCATGACAATGTGTGTTCAATGCTTAACACAAAGACTGACACGTGGTAAGCTTTCATTTCACCGGTGATAAAACTAGACTGGATTCCATGTTTGTGCCTTCCATTCAAATAAGTGTTTGGCAAGTGGGTCTTGAAAGGGATAGAATGCCCAACAGTGAAAAAAACAAACCTTTTTTTTTTTTTTTTTTTTAGACAGAATCTTGCACGGTCACCAGGCTGGAGTGTAATGGTGCTATCTCAGCTCACTGCAACCTCTGCCTCCCAGGTTCACGTGATTCTCCTACCTCAGCCTCCTGAGTAGCTGAGATAACAGGCGCACACCACCACACCCGGCTAATGTTTTGTATTTTTAGTAGAGATGAGGTTTCACTATGTTGGCCAGACTGTTCTCAAACTCCTGATCTCGTGATCCACCTGCCTCAGCCTCCCAAAGTGCTGAGATTAAAGGCGTGAGCCACCATTCCCGGCCAAACCTTTTTCTAATGCAGTGTTTGTAATGCAAGATATTCTGTGCAGAACAAGCTTTATTACAGTCTAGCATCCTAAGGCAACCTCATACGAAGTATTAAAAGAGAGATGTCAAGAAAGAAAGAAGAGAGGGATGAATATGATAAGTTGAAAGAAAAATGAGGAGAAGGCTAATGTAGGTAGATGTCACAGAGGCCCTGTGATACTTTGAAATCTGCCCACCATCAAGAGATGCAGGCATTGTGGAGCTAGAGTTGTCAATGTGTTGAGACCAGAGCTTTCTTTAGCAGTCAACAACAGGTGCAAATGACATTCTCTATTTCACTGGAGGTGCTAGAGAGAGGAAGTGGAATTACTGATACCTCAGCAAGTGCCCGTATCCTAGAAAGATCTAGTGAAAAGAATAATTGTCCCAGAATGCAGCAGCTTCAGGTGGGGTGGGGAATGCTCTGAAGTGTGTTGGCATTGATTCCTAAGATATAAGAGCTTAAAGGCAATTCAGAGACTGGCTAATTCAAACTTTCATGGTCCAGAACATAGGCAAGTAGAGCAGTGGTGGTATGGAGTCACTTTATGAGCTTTGCCACACCCCAGTGCTATTTCAGTCTATCAGTTTCCCATTCCCTCAAGTTTCTAATGTCCCAGCCACTCACTAGACCTTTTCCCCCAGTGCCTCTACAAGATGACAATCCCTATACTTAATACAAGGACAGAAGAAAAAAGAAAACAAGGAAAAAGAAAAACCAGCAGGTTTCCTTTAGAAAGCTGCCTATCAAATTTCCTTCTTGGAAAGTCACGTGCACATTAGCTCTTAAAGCATATAAGAAATCCTGCACATTAATATTGCATGTGGACATTTGCTACCCACATAAGAACAAAAATAACTTGTGGCACACATTTTGGAAAAATAGAATTATGGTTTTCTATCTGGCAAAGTTTTATAGCTGAGATATCACAGAATTACAGAAAGGAAAGAAGGAAGAAAGTAAGGTAGGAAAGAAGGAAGAAAGAGAGAGATAGAAAGAATGAAGGTAGAAGAAAAGAAAGGAAGGAAGAAGGAAGAAAGGAGGGAGAGAGAAATTAAATATATCAGCTGGGTTCAAAGAAATATTCTAAGTCTCCACATCAAAATGTGACTGACATAAGTCTGTAGAGCAGTCCTAGAATGTACATTTTAGTAAAGAAGGACTCTATGTGATCCTAGTTCTGGTGGTCCCTTAACCACTTTCAAGAAATATTATTCCATAGTCATAAGAGAAATTGAAAGAGAAAAGGATTTTATAGTGTTCGAGAACCAAGAATAGTCCATCAATGGTCTTGTCAACAAAAATCACAGATCAGGTCTCAAAGTATGGTCCAAAATGTGATGTGCTCTTTAAAACCCAGGTATCTGGACTGTACCCCATAGCTACTGAATCAAAATGTCTTGACTGGGGACAGAAAATTGGCCTATAATTCAAGTTCTCCACATAATTACAAAGCATGATAACATTAAAAAATCATTGCCATTGATAATGTAGGAAGACATTGAACATGATTTTCCCCAGAACTCTGAATTCAGAGGTTAATGAGCATTAATA
Source organism: Saimiri boliviensis (assembly GCF_048565385.1). Taxonomy (NCBI): domain Eukaryota; kingdom Metazoa; phylum Chordata; class Mammalia; order Primates; family Cebidae; genus Saimiri; species Saimiri boliviensis. The sequence continues at coordinate 74,862,192 of NC_133463.1, forward strand.
CATTTTAGTATATGAGGTTTAATACCGATCACATAATAATTTAGTAATTTATTTTTAAATAAACTCACAACCACTGAATCAAAAAGGGGTCAGCCTTTTCATTTTCATATATACATTTGGGAACAAAAAAGCAGCCCAGGAGTAGCCATCTGAAACAACATTTTACCCTGTTGGTAATCTTAAATCTAATTGCTGAAGAATTGCCTAGAAAACACAGTGAGATAATCCCTGTAGAGTTGAACTCTAGGAGACATACTTGCCAAATTACTGTAATGATAAAAGTTTGAAGTGACATTCTATTCTCACAGTTGTTGCAAATAAACCTGCTACTATATTATGTATTGACCTTACAAAGACATCCAATAGAGCAAACTGTTACATCAGGGAAAATTTTTGTGCTTAAAAACAAAATGCAGCTCCTTAATTTATTTGTATACCGGAGAAAAGAATTGTTATCGCAAACACTTGCTGCTCTAGTTTTAAAACAAATTGAAAGGGAATACAATTGTTTCAATATTGTATTGTTTACTATGCCTATTAAAAGCTCTAGATGAAATTCAGAATTTTTATTCCAGTTTTTTATTAAGATTATTTTGTTCTCCATCAAAACCATTACTGTGTTGCAAAATCCATCTGCCTTCACTGATCCTAAATGTAACTACATTAATCCAAGCTGATAACTGCATGTGAATACATATAGAGCTGGTTCCATTTATGAACAAGCACCTCAGCATACTGTTTTAACAACTTATTCTTCTCAGCTTGACAAATATAAACATTTGTATTCCAAAGTAATTTACATTTTAAAATCCCATGCCAAGCTGATAAGATAGAATATTGAATTTTAGCACATAAATAAGCTTTTCCAAAACAAAAAGGAGGATTCTAGTAATGACTTTTATTTAGACAGCGTACTTTACCCACTGGAAAATCTAACTACCATACTTCACAAAAATAGAGTGGGGAAGTTTGCACTCTTTAAAAATAAAAATATGATGAATATATGTTGTATCCACACTGATTTTGTCTGATATGTCCCTCAAACTCAGAATGTTAATTAATAGGCTAATTTCTAAGGTCTCATTTTCAGGAACTTATGTATAGAGGTATAATGTCACAGCTACTTCTACTGGCGCTTGAAGGAATTAAAAGAAATATGGCTTTATAACCAGGACAATATAAAAATGTATGCCTATAGTTACAGGATTACACCTGGAATATGGCTTTTTTAAAATGGTGAAGTAACCCTGTCCAAATGCAGACTATTATCAATCATCCATTTTTTAGGTAAGCATATAGAATGGGAGTATGAGGTTATCTGAATTCTTGATAAAAATAACTATCCAAGCAACGAAAGCCATGTATTAGTGAAGTTCTGTTCATAAAGAATTTAATGAGCATTATCTAGTGCTTCAAAAGCACATTTCGACAGGCAGTGAAATCTAGTTTAAAGTGCTAAGGTTTTAAAATGAATCAAAACTTACTTCCAATCTGGTTTTGCCATTGACATTGTGATTACAAGCTATGGGTTGTATGCCAAGAAACCTCTGCGACCTTAGGAAAGTATTTTACATCTTTAGATGACTGTTTGTAATCTATAAAATGATAATAATACTAGTAAAAATAATATCTATTTCAAATACCTGTCTGACAATAAATAAAATAATGCATGCAGAAAATGTTTGGTATGAAATAAACTTTCAATGAAAGGGAACCCAAAATAAAGATACTGGTTATCTAAGTCTAACTCAGAATCTGTTCTTTTTAAAATGTAGTAATTTTGAGGAGATGCAGAGATACAGAAATTACTTCAAATCCAGAGGTAACAAGGAGGTAAGAAAAGTTTAGGGAAAGAAGACATTTAAACAAAACAAAACAAGGATCTTACTAAATTAAAATAATTAAAAATTAAAATTAAAAATACTCATAAAAGTAGTGTGTATTTTTAGTGAAAATGTAAATGTTATTTGGAAAACAAGTTTACCTCATTTTAAAAAGTCAAAAATGTACATACCACAAGACTTAGTTTTACTTCTAGGCATATATCCTAGAGATATGTACTGGGAAACATGTACAAGAATGTTTGCAATAGCCACATCCATTGAAAAAAAGTAGAAAACAAACAAAATATCTACCATGACTAGAACAAATCATAATTTATGGAAAATCCATATTACGAAACACTGTGAAAGGTTAAGTGTACGTTGTTGAATATCTTGTTTTTGTTGTCTGGCTTTAGAGTGTTTGGCTTTTTGCAGATGAATTTGATTCCTTTAAGGCCTGCTTTGTTATGATGGGTCTAGATTAGTTTATACTTCAAAGGTAATTCAGCTCTACTGCTAAAGTGTGACACCCTTTCTCTCTAAGGAGTATTCACTAGGTGTACTGTGTTATCACCAAGGATACCCTGCTCTAATTGGTTGGCACTTAAACATCTCCTCATTTGTGAGAGTTGCAGACATGCCGAGAATAAGAAAAAAGCAACTCACAACCAGAGAAAAAACTAGAAACAAATCCAGAAATTGCAGAAAAGATAAAAAATACAAGAAAAGAACATTTGTTTACATGGTACTTTTTCTTTAAAAAAAAAAAAAACACCTTTTATATATGTCTACATATTTGATGTGTATTGCTTATAGACAGTATATATAGTTGGGCCTTGTTTCTTATCCTAAGCTGAGTTTGGCAAGCTCTGCCTCCTATTTGGAATGTTCAGATAATTATATTTAGTGAAATTATTATTTTGGTTATGGTTAAATCCATCATTAAAACAAATTTTAAAAAACCAAAACCAAGTGTATGAAAATTGCTGAGCTACACACCTTAAAGACTGTATCTCATCCATTGAAATACTTAATAGCAAAATATAAATATTAAAAATTAATAACCTTTCAACCAGAGAAGTTAAAATATACCCTATGAAACTCTAAGATGTGGAAGGAAAAATACATTAAAATAAAATAATAATAATAAAATAAAATAAAAAGGGAAAAATTATAGAAAATAATAAAATAGAAAAGCATAAAACAGTAGATAAAAGCTATAAAATCAAAAGCTGATTTTTGAAATAATAAAATTGATATGACTATGTCTAAGCTAACTGAAGAGTAGAAAGGAGAGAAGACAATATCATCCATGTTGGGATTAAAGAGTGGACATCACTACAGATCTGAATAATATTAAAAGAATAATAAAAGAATAATATAAAAGTATTTATATGGACAAATTAACTTATTTAACATGGGAATTTTTTAACAATCATTTTTTGATTTTATTGCTTTTACTTATTGCTTTAGTCCTTTCTAGTTTTTTTTTTAATAATTTTAATGTATTCTTTCTTCCACTTCTTAGAGTTTAGTAGGCTGTACTTCTAACTTCTCTAGTTGAAAGATTAATTTTAAATATTTATATTTTAATATTAAGCATTTCGTTTCAAAAATTAATGACCAGAATTTACTCAAAAAAAAAAAAAAACTAAAATTCTGAATAATATTATGATGGTTAATATTGAGTGTCAACTTGATTGGATTGAAGGATGCAAAGTATTGTTCCTGGGTGTGTCTGTGAGGGCATTGCCAAAGGAGATTAATATTCGAGTCAGTGGACTGGGAAAGGCAAACCCACCCTCGATCTGGGTGGGCACAATCGAATCAGCTGTCAGTGCAGCCAGAATAAAAGCAGACAAAAGAACATGAAAAGACTAGACTGGTTCAGCCTCTGAGCTTACATCTTTGTCCCTTGCTGGATGCTTCCTGCCCTTGAATGTCGGACTCCAAGTTGTTCAGCTTTGGGGTTTGTACTGGCTTCCTTGCTCCTCAGCTGGCAGACGGCCTACTGTGGAACCTTACCTTGTGATAGTGTGAGTTCATACTCCTTAATAACTCCCCTTTACATATATACCCTAACCTATTAATTATGGTCCTCTAGAGAACCCTAATACAAATACTTTATCCAATAAATAAATAAATTCTTTATTAAAGTCATTCTGAAAATGAAAATTTCTCAGTTAGATGGCTCCACTGGTAGATGAGACCAAAACTATCAGTAAAAAGTGATACTAATCACATAGCAAACTTCTTAATAAAACAGAATAAAGGAAACCATTCCCGACTAATATAAAGGGTATTATCCTAAAACCAAAACTGAAAACATTACAGAGAAAGAATACTGTAGGCCTACATATCAATCAAATATATGTGGAAAAGTCCTTTCTATATATTAGCTAATAAAACCCAGGAGCATATAAACAAGATAATGTACTACAACTAACTGTAACCCAGGAATGAAGGATTGATTTTCATGTTAAAAAATCGATCAATGTAATTTACCAAATTAACAGATTAATGTACTAAAAACAAAGTATTATCTCAAAAAATATACAAAATAATATAGCAAAATTCAACACCCAGTTATGGTAAAATAGTTCATGAAGGAGCTCCCTCAAACAGATAGAGAACACTTATGAAAAGAAATCTATGACTACCATGATATAGGATGGTGCAGGACTAAAATTGTTTTCCTTCAAAGAAAAGGTAAGGATTACTGATCTCACCACTCCTAATGAATACAATAAGGCAAGAAGTATAAATAAAGGCAATTAGAAAAGAAGATAGTCTTTGCAGAGAACATGACACTGTATATAGAAAATCCTAAAGCATTTATAAACAGCTACTAGAATGAATAACTGAATGTATCAGGACACAAGTTCGAAATATAAAAATTAGTGGTACATTTATATACTAGCCATCAAAAAATTAGAAATTGAAATTAAGAACAATCATATTTTAAAAACATAAAATTATTGGGGATATATTTATAGAATATGTTAGATCAACTAGATGTAATTGATATTTATAGAATATTTCCATCCAAGAGGAGCAGAATACACATTATTCTCAAGCTCACGTGCAACATTCAACAAGATAGACTACATTCTGGAGATAAACTTGGAAACTGAAAAATAGCTGGGAAATCCCAAGATATTTGAAGATGAAACAATATGCTTATAACACATGAATCAAACAAGTAATTCTCAAGGGAATCAAAGTACATTTTGAACTAAATAAACATAAAAATACAATTTATTGAAAACTAGCTTTTAATTCTTATGAGATTTCAGACATCGTTTTTAAAAATTTTAAATTTTTCTTTTCAATTTTTATGTTAGGCCCAGGGGCACATGTCAGGCTTGTTACATGGGTAAAACATATAAGAATGGCCAAAAAGAATATAAAAAAGTACTCTACATAATTTGTTAGCATGGAGGTGTACAATATTCACAAAGAAATTCATTTCATGTCCACTAGATTGATCAAATTTTAAGACAGAAAATGACAATATTAAATATTAGCAAGGATATTGGGATCCTGGAAGCATTTCACTGGTGGGAGTGTTAATATTAAATAACTTTGGAAAACTCAAAAGTTAAACACATCTGTTCTATTAGCTAACAATCTCATTCCACTGAGCCAAGAAAAACAAAACCACATTTTTACAAAAAGACTTATACAACAATGTTACAGCAACTTTATCTACAAAACTGCTAAGCATAACAAATCAATTGTCCATCAACAAGAGAATGGATAAGTAAATTGGGATATATGTACACAATGAAATAACAATCAGCATAGAATGAAACAAACCACTGATAAACACAACAATATGGAGCTACACACAAAACTCATAAATAGTGAGGGACATCAGAACAGTGGTTCTCTTTTGGTAGGGGAAGAGGTGTAGACTAGAAGAGTCATGATGGAACTTTCTGGCAAAATGGGAATGTTCTATATCTTGATTTAATTGCTTCAATCACTTAAATTGAGATATATAAATTGATTCTATATCTCAATTTAAGTGATTGAGGCAATTGCCAAAACTCATTGAAAAATACATTTAAAATCTGTTTTTAAATGTATAAATTGTATAAATTATAACTATTTTTTTAAGTATCTATGAAAAACAATTCTTTTTTTTTTTTTTTTTTTTAGACAGAGTCTCACTCTGTTGGCCAGGCTGGAGTGCAGTGGTGCAACCTTGGCTCACCACAACATCCGCCTCTCGTATTCTAGCCATTCTCTGACCTCAGTCCCCCAAGTAGCTGGGACTACAGGTGCATGGGACTACAGGTGCATGCTGCTACACCCAGTTAATTTTTTGTATTTTAGTAGAGATGGGGTTTCCCTGGGTGGCCCAGGGTGGTCTCTAACTCCTGAGCTCAAGGAATTCACCCTCCTCGGCCTCCCAAAGTGCTAGGATTACAGGTGTGAGCCACCGCGCCTGGCAGGAAAAACAATTATAATGGTTCCAAATGAAATGAAATAATGACTGAAATAGATGTTACAAGAAGAGGAACTTAGTTCTTTGATAACTTATCATAGGGAAATGTGTACTAGTCAGGGAAACTGGGGAAAGCCTCCCTGAGATTGCAATGCTTGACTCAACATCTGAAAGTTGAATATAAATTAATTGAGGAAAGGGCTAGAGAAGCATTGTAGAACGAGGAAGCAGCATTTGTGGAAAAAAAAAAGTGTGGTGAGTTTAGAGTGGACAAAAATTAGGAAAAGGATAAATCAGAATTAGGATAGAAAGACTAAGAATCAGACAGTGCAGAGCCTTGTAGATTCATTAAGGTATTTTCTCTTAACACTGATGACAACTGGAGGCCTTTCAAGTCCTTTTATCAGGACTGTGATGTGATCAATATGCCTTTGGAAGAAATCACTTTGGCAACAGTCTGGACTATAAAGAGGGAAGTCAGGGTAGATAAGGGTAGACCAGTTAGGAGACGACGAAAACCATATTAAATTGGCCTGTTTTTGGATGATGATGGTAGCATCCAAAAGAAATGAGAAATGGATAGTAGACCCAGGACTTGATGATTTCATTTACTTTTAAGTGAGGGAGGAGTAAAGGTCAAGATCATATTGAGTATTACTTCTATGTTTCTGGCTTGTTCAATCAGGTGGATGGTGATACTATTCTTTAAAACAGATCCTTGGGAAGGAATTAGATTTGGATAGGAATGTGGAGGAGGGTAGTAAAGGAAGATACTATGTTTCCCTTTGGGCATTGTATGCAAAATATCTTGTAAGAGGTGTCCCCTAGGTTTGGGGTACTGAAATAAATTGTGAGTACAAGAAGTTTATTAGGGGAACATAAAGAGAAGAGAGGCAAGACTATTTAAGGAGCGCCTCAGCCTGAGGTTCCGGTCTGAAACAGACTCTGCCAACTCGCTGGAGAGCTTTCAGATATTGGGTAGAAATGTCCAGGACCAAGTGTTCCTCTCATGTTCAGTCCTTGGCTGGAAACTGCCCCCAAGATTCTAACCTTGGCTTGAAAGATGGGGCAGACCCTAAAGGTGCTAACAGCAAGGGGCTGTTATTAAATTAAGTTTAGCCCAAAGCCGCCTGCTTACATAGTTTAAGTTCGGCCTAAAGGTTTCTCCATACATCATCAACTATAACCTAACTGGATATAGAAAGAGACTTTAACCTACTCTTGTACCAATCACAGAGTTGCAGCCAATCACAGTCCAACTGTTCAAACTGTATTTAAATAAGGCAAAGTCCAAGCTATTACCAATCAAGCTGTTTTTATACCTCACTTCCTTTTTCTGCATATCACTTTCCTTTTTCTGTCCATAAATATTATATGACCATGTGGAAGCCCCCAGGAATCACTCTAAACCTACTGTGTTTGGGAGGGCTGCCAGACAATTCTTTGTTCAATACTGTTAAATTTGTCTAAAGTTTTCCCTTTAGTGCTGTGAAATAACTGCACTCCTTGCAGAAGTAGCAAGGTCTTTCTTGGATGGAGATTTAATCACACCCCTTCATAGCTACCTCAAGTATTTTGGAGGTGTCCAAGAGCTGACCATCAGAATGAGTAATATACTTGAAAATGTCATCCAAATTTCCTTATTCAGAGCCCTGTTCTAATTTTTAATTTCTTTTACATCCCAAGCACATATCTGCTGGCCTATATGGAAATTTTTGTCAATATATATTTGTCTTGGCAAATATTGGATTCACTATCCCTAAGCTAATCATCAGAAGAGCAATCTTTGGCTGACTATCTCAATGGCTAATCATCTCACCTGCATTGTTAGTATTATCCACACATTTGCTAGTCTTCTCTCTAATTACAGTTTAAACACGTGCAATTTGGAACCAGTCCTGAGAAATATTCATTTCAGTATTATGTGCAAATAGATATTTTTCATGTAATTTATTTTGTTTTTGAATTTCACATTTCCTTATCCAGAAATAGGGTATGGTCTTTTCAAAAACTACATTGCAATTTAATGCTTTATCCTTATAACAATCTTCAAAACATCAATCTATTATGTTTCTCTTATACTCTCCATTCATAAAGGTTTTATTTGTCATAATTGTGGCAAAGATGAAATCTGATGAACCCTAATTTTTAAGCTCCCTTTTCCTCTCCTACTTTTACTTCATTTATCTTTGAAGCTCTATTTGTTGGCTTTTAAATATAATTACTTTTTTTCTAAAATGCATATGGATCACAACAAATCAGTTGTTCCTAAAACTCTTTTCTACTATAACTAAATATTACACATGAGCTACAGAAAAGGTGGGCAGAAATAATAATGGCTGGAGCCTAAAGAAGACAAAAAGCTTCTATTCTTTGGTTGGCTTAGGACGAGGGACACTACTTACTACTTTATATTTTTAGTAGCTTAGGAATATATGTCCAGTCAGATCTAACCAATTTTATTAAGAATATTATTGGGGACAAAGAGGTCAAAATGAGTGGGTCAAAGGTACAGCCCAACCACTTGGCTTCAGGATGGAAAGAGTCTTCTAAACAAGCTCTTATTTCTCCTGTCCATATTCATGCTAGAACTAAAAGATATAAGAAGTCATGTGTGCCTAAATAATTTGTCTGACAGTGTTTTGAAAATGTGATATCTGCTTTGGGTCCTGTTTGCGTTCTGCCTGCACAGCAGAAAGAATTGTGTGTTCATCCTCACTAGGCAATACTATGATAACCAAGAAACTACTGATGTTAGTGTTTCTTTATTCCCCGTTTTATTAAATCCCCACCTTCCATGCCTGGTCTTGGCTCTGTCCATATTCCTGGGTTTGAATCTTTAGTTCTACATTCTGCGAACTCCAAGATCAAAAAGTCATGTGTCAGTTCTCATTCTCAATCTTAGTGGGAGTGTATATTGATAAAAAGTTGCTCAGAAAAATAATTTCCCATTATATTGTAAAGTTGAAAATTATCCTACTGTATGATCCAGAAATTTCGATTAAAGGAATAGAGCATACAGAAATTCCTGCAGTATATAACTCAGAAAAACTCTTTCATATGTTCACCAGGAAAATTTTCAGAAACATTTACAATATAAAATATTATACCATAGTGAGTATGAATGTACCACAGCTACATGAGCCAACATACTTGAATTTTGGAAATAGAAAGCCAAGACTATATTAAGAGTGATTTGAAGAATCAACCATGTACCCAGAAGACTACATTAAGAATGATAGTTTTTAATGCACAAAATAAATAAACATAGGAATACTTATATATGGTTAATAAACATTATTTAAAAAATTAAAAAGAATTAAATGCAAATTTTAGGATAATGGTTACCTCTTATGGACAGGCCAAGATTAGAATAAAAGAATATGAGTTGCAGATAGATTTGATGGTATTGGTAATTTTATGCTAAAATCTGGAGTGTTAATTTTGTTGTTATGCTTTCTAACTCACATACACATTAAATATATACTTAGTCTACTCAAATGATTTTGTGATCCTTTATTGGGTCATGAACTAGAGTTGGAAAAAATTCTTCTGGATTTTATCAGATTTGCTTGCTGTTAACAAATATTTTTTTAAGAAAAGGAATTCGTTGTCTAATATGTCTAATATGTTTAAGAAGTTGCAAGTTAAACAAGTTCATTTATTATGGGGCATTCTTTCTTCTTAAATGCTCATATATGTTAGTATACAATGTGACTATCCCTAGGGGATCTGGTGTTCAGTTTCCCAAACTTAACTGATAATGGAGCAACTTGTGGGACTAATGCACTACAGAATGCACTCAAGAAATATTTTCTTAAGGTCATAGCTCAATTTTTACTATTTTTCCATTTCTCTATGCTGCAAATTCTTTGTTTCACTTGTGATTTCCCCAAACACATTAGTAATGATTAGGCTGCATGAAGTACATGAAGTGATACAAATAGACTTAAAAAAAAATGAAAAACAAATAGACTTAACTGAAAATGGTGAAACTATTAGAAATGTCAAGAAACCTCCCATCTTCACAAGAACATCTAGTGGCACTCCTAATCTCCTCTTATTGAACCTGATTTGCCTGTGTTAAAAAAGAAGGAAAGACTTTCCAAATACTTAAGTTGGTTATTTATCTATTCAACTTATTGATTTTTACATTAGCTATCATTTTCTGCCATTTAGTGAAAATCTGTAATTGTTCATTGGGTTTAGTAAAACAGACTTTTGTCTCAGGGTTATTTATATTGTAATTTATACGGGATAATGCACTCTAAGTTTCAAAAAACTGACTTACATACACTTACAAATATATTCTCGAGAGATTCATCAATAAACCTGGATCTGCTAATACTCTGGAATCTTAATAGGTTAAGACATTACCAACGATTAAACTCCTCTATGGATATTTCCTTCTCAAGAAGAGTAGAGTGATCTGAACCCTACAAATTTAGGGTGACTACCACAGCTGGAAAAAATTTTCATGAGAATACTTCTTCATGACAAGGAACCGAAAAGTAGGTGAGAGGATACCAGAGAGAATTTGCTTATTTCTATTTTATTTATTTATCTATCTGTTTTTCTATTTTATTTTCCATGAGAAAATATTCTGCCTCAAATAGAACACACTATTAGTCTCATCTTAATTTCTGCTCTATAGATCGGAAAAATTGTTTACCAATTGAATTTTCATGACTAGTCACTTTAGGATCAATCATTCAAATTTCCTAAGTACCTGTATATCTTTTCACATGAGTTCTGACTCAGAACCTTGGCTTTCTGGCAACTGGTATTTGTTTCTCCCAACTCAGTGGAATGCAGAAGCTGGCATACAGTAGGTCCTAAAAGCTGATTATATGCATCTCATCCCAAGTCTGCTTAAAATCAACTCTCTTGGGGGTATTTACACGAGGGAAATGGTAAAATGCTACAAATTTCCTTTTGTTTTGTTTTTGGTGGTCAGCTTGCCAGCACACAGCTTCCTGACATAGACAGCCTTTCTGGGTACCCACACTCAGTTGGTCCCAAGCTTTTGTCCAGCATCTAAGAATGAGGATGCACTGACAGACAAAAAATGAGCAAGATGGAGAGTTCTGAAACAGCTTTCCACAGGAAGGGTATATAGCGGTGGTCTCCCTACCTGAAGGTGGCTGAGTCTGAGGCCTTTACGGGCTCAGAATAGGGGATAGTCAGGCTATAGGTAGTACTGAAAAAGGCAACATTTGATTAGTTGAAAGGCATTATTCAGAAAGAATCAATCAGGAAACAGTGGGTAAACAGGAACATATGTGCTCATTATAGGTTATGGGTTCAACTGGGACCAGCAGTCTGGTCTTTCAGCCTTCAGGCTGTTTTTTGGTTTGAACTAGGGTTTCACCAGGGACCCATCCTTATCTGCCTAGCTATTTGTCTGCCTCCTGCCACTATCAAATCCCCGCTCTGAAGAGGTATGTATAACTGCCATTAGAATAGGGACAAAGATGGATCTTAACTGCTTCCTGCTAGCAGGGATTGCTGTTTTGGGAAAACAGCAGTCAGATCTCCCTTGGGGGCCTATCTAAGGGTCCTCAGTAAAAGCAAGATATTGCCTGAGGCTTCAGTTTTATGACCATTTGGAGTTTGATGGTCTGAAGGCAAAAAAGACAAACTGGGTTATCAGAAGACATGTATCAAAACTAAACAAGGAGATAAGGACAGCTGAAAAATTCTGAGGCTGCTGACACAACCAGATAACTAGTGGCTAGTGGCTACAGTTATGCCTGCTAAGATTTTGGTACATGGGGCTTCTCTTTGGTTACTTCCCTTTGTCTTATTTTCCCAAATAAAGAAACCTTCAGGTTATGGGTACCCTTATTTACTTCTATCACCCAGCATGATTTGCAGGATAATTTCCCAGAACTAGAATACTGATCCAGATTTTTATATTACCTATCTCTTTTGTTTCTTCTGAGCTACAGCCAGAAATCACTGGCTGGTCCATAGGAATAATCAGGGTGAGCCTAAAATGTAGGCAAAACTTAAAAACAACTGAGACTAGAATTTAGTAATAAGAATATGATAAGTTTTGAAACACAATTCTCTTTCTCAAGTCATTTTTGTTAAAAAACAAATCACGATAGGACTGAGTTGTTTGCAAAATAGACTCTAATATTATACTTTGATTATTTGCATAAAGTAGAGAAAGAATAATTATTTTTCACATAGACTTTTAAAATTGACTTTACTGGAACTCTGTTCTACAATGAATCTCAGATAAGACCTTTTAAGGCTGAGCCCAGCCATGGGTTTGTACCCTTAAATGCCTATAAGTTGGGTAAATTTCTCTCTTCTTGAGGTCTCAAGATAACATGGGGCTTCTGGACCTGTTAGAAAGAGATCTTCTTTAGTCACCACAGGTTACGAACCCTGTATGGGGACTGTGTAGACAAGGTATGTGGCCAGTTTCCCCAAGGGGATTTTATTGGCTCTGCAAGTCAAGCTTGATTCCTTAAAGCCTTGGTAAAACAACCAGTTTGTGCAGTTGTTTTCTGTTGCAGAAGAAAATGAATTCTTATTGTACAGATGCACATAACTATATTTCTGTAAGTTAAGAATACTCACAAGTAGTTTCCAAATTTTAGAGAAACCAGGCAGAGAGAACTAAACATGATCTAAATTTTGTTCACAGGAGTATACCTTACTAATTGTTAAAAACCTGTAGATAGTTTAAAGGAAAAGTCTTCTTGACTCTGAGAAACAAAACAAAGATCAGCAATGTTTTAAACAAAAATTTTTAAAAGATTACTTCAGTTTCCAATTAGTTCAGTAGATTCAGTTAACTTTTGTCCTGCTTAATATTCACGAGCATTTCAGCTCTTCATGAGTCCTGTATGTTTTTTCTTTATTCCAGTGTCACAATCTCCAAAGATATCAGAAACCTGCATGTAAGAGCACCTGTCAAAGTCCTACAGATGATTAGAAGCCATCTTTTAAAAAGGATCAAAGCAAGACAATAATTGGGGATTACAAAATATAGTTACAGTCAAAAACACAATTGACAAAGAAATTTGGTTATTTCTTTGGTTTACAATAACTTAATAATCTTAATTATGATTGATAGCATATACTCCTATATTAGTAGAAATCTCATACAATTTTGGTAGATATATTATTGATACAAATATAACCTGAAGAATATTAAACTTTATTTTGATTTTCAAAATCCCATGTAACTAAACATGTTAAATAATTGTTTACATCTCTTTTGGATGCTGCAGTGGCCTGCTGTAGCATCCAAAAGTTTGAGGGAAGAAACAATTTTTGAAGCTGAAGTTTGATTTTGGGAAGCCTACTAAATAGGTTAAAGATTTAACACACTTGACATTATGAAACAGAATTTTAGATGATCATCAGTCATTTATTTTATCCCAAATGATGACTTAAAAATTTTAAAACAAGGCAAAAAACCTTTATTCATCAAGATGGAAGACTTAACTTTCCAACCAATCTGTCTCTTATCTTCTTTTTTGGTAGTTTATTCACAAAGCAAACAAAAATCTTTCATTATTCTTTATTATTACGTGAAAATCTTGCTCAAGGCAAAGAAAGTGAAATTTCACCCTTGAATTAGTCTACTATTAATGTCAACCTTAATTTTTAAATTAAACCTTCTAGATAATTCTACCCAATTTGAACCAGTCTGACCATGAGATGAGATTCTTGTCAACATTTTATAACCCTTTACCAATTTTTGTTAGTCAATCAGTGCCTTGAAAAAACCTTGTTGCACTTTTATTTCAATGCTCAATTTATGGAAAAACCATATCATCCCTTTTTTAGTTTAATCAATACTTTCACACATAGAGTTTCTTCTGCAAGCTTAATTTTTACAGACCTTCCAAAACTTGTTTAAACCTGCAGTTTTATATTGTCTAATAAAAAGCAACTCTTTAGCCCTATAAACTAGGCAAAAAATTATATTCTTATACCTTCTTATAATATTTTACTAAAAACACATTTTACTTTTCTTACCTACCTTTCATGTAAATCTGTTTTTGGTAATCCCAATTACATGTTATAATGATAACTCTTAGCATTTTTAATTGTAATGTAAAGCCTGGTAAGTTATTTTAATTATGTACTAGGTACAGCTAAGGTTTGACTCTATCCACTATAATTAGGGGCATGGTTAACTTCACATATCTCCAGGCCTTATCAAGCTACAAAGCAGGCAAGTTGAACAATTTTCAAAAGCCTAAGAAGCAGTTTATGACCTTAAATCATTTAGAAAACCTAGTATCTGACCTGCATAATTTAGGCCACATATTTACATTTTGAAGACACTTTTATAATATTTTACCAATCATCTTTAAACCTTTTTTTATTTCTCAATGATTAAAGTCAAATGAAATAAAAGATATTACAGCTTTTATTTTCCTTCAAAAATATTAGATCTAAGCACTTATTTTCTTTAAGCCAATTAATTAGAGCTCTTTTTCTATATAAATATCACACACATAACACATATATAACCACACAGGCAGACAGAAGAAGATCCAGTAGTTGTAAGATTTTTCATATGCCAATCTCCTAATTGAATTACTGGCCTTTGGGTGGCACCCTTCAAGAAACAGGGCTAGGAAAGCATGCAGTTTCTAAGGCCTAATAAACAGGCATAGCTGAAAGACCAAAATCAGATTTTGAGAGGGATCTAAACTTTTTTAATTCCTGGGGTTCCATAAGGAAAACAAGAGCTTTTTTCCCCAAAATGTGGTCTGTGGCACATTCTCTGTTTTTCCCAAGGAGTCCCATGCTCTCATAAGTTATCTTAGGCCCTCTCATGCATGGATTAAGAATAGCAAGACAAAATGGGAAAAAATAATTCAATCAACTGAGAAGAAGAAAAAAAAAATCTTTTTTCAGAAAAACAAGATCTAAGAAAGAAAAACATAAAGGCCTTTTAATATACCTATAGTTTAGATATCTACTTTTAAATAAGCTGAATTTTAATCACAGCACTCTTTAAGAAAAATCCTATTAAATCTCTTATTACCTGACTTTACCCACACCAGTAGCCAGTATTTCTGGCTTTTGAAGCTTACCAAAAGTAACCTCACAGCTGAAACCAACAAGACTCAACTAAGGTTATGACTTCACTGTGAGTGTACCAGGTATTTTCAAAGAGGTGGTAAGCAGTTTTTACAAAATCTAGAATCTTTAAAGGTACCTCAGAGAAAGGCAGATTTAAGAAAGGAAGCTAAAAGTTGTTCATGGAGGGGAAGAGAATCAGCCAATGGTAAAAGTCACACAGATATTAACCAGTAAGTACTCATTCCTTAAGCCAGGATTGAACCCACGCCACCATTGTAAAATGGCAGAGACTAAAAGAAAGTACCGCCACATGGTTACAGGTTAACCTCCCAAGGACACAAAACAAGGAGACCTGCAGCAAAGTTTGTTACTGACCAGTTTTTTGGGCTGGCTTGAGCAGTGGGGTTCTGGGGTCCTAGGCCCATGTTCTATCCTAACGTATTCCTCCTTATGACAGAACCGTACAGAAAGATACACAAAGCACAGCAGACTGGCTACAGCTTAACACTTGCCTCATAAATCCTTTTTTTCCACTGATCAAAACCTTACAGAAGACATAAACAGTGATTTTTATCATTCATTCTACTGGTTTGCACAGGGAGAGGGAGCCCAGAAGTCTGACTGGTAAGAAAAAAACTTTTATCCTTTTGCTGGTATGTCAGGCTTCTGGATTCCCTTCCCCCAAGCTATGCAGCCCCATCTACCCTAGAGTCCTTGCAGGAGGAAGCACGTGAGTAAGAGAGTACAGGATCCAGCTGGCCACTCAACTGACACTACAGGAGCAAGCTCTGTGCAGTGCTCATAACTTGGCCAGGCATACATCTCAAGGGGAATGTGGCAGCACCCAGGCAAGGATGCCTGCTACCGGGAAGCCTCAGAGGGGGTGTTAATGTGCTAATTGGCTCTTTCAGTTCCACTGTCCACAGCCTGATAGATGGCAGCATGTTAGCAGCTCAGTTGCATAGGTTGACTGTCCTCCACTTATGAGGGCAAAAGTCCAGTGCTTCATAGCTTCATAGCTTAGGGGAGGGCAATCTAGAAGTCTTTCTAGGTACCCACACTCAGTGGATCCTGAGCTCTTGTCCAGCAACCAAGAATGAGGAGGCACTGAAAACTTAAGAGTAGCAAGGCAGGGAGTTTTATTGAGTGATGAAACAGCTTTCCACAAAGAAGGGAAGTGGTGGTGGATTCCCTACCCAAAGGTCGGAAAGTCCCCCCATTGTGGCTGAGTCTGAGGCTTTTATGGGCTCAGAATAGGGGAGTCATAGGCTATAGATAGTATTGGAAAAGTCAACATTCAACTGGTTAAAAGGCATTATTCAGAAAGAATCAATCAGGAAAGGACAGGTAAACAGGAACAGAAGTTCTCACTCTGGGTTGCAAGTTTCATCTGGGACCAGCAGTCTGGTCTTTCAGCCTTCAGGTTATTTTTTGGCTTGAAGGTAGGATTTCAACAGGGACCCACCCCCATCTGCTGAGGTATCTGGCTGCCTCCTGCTGCTATAAATGACATATGAACATAGGACTTGGACACCCAGCTTTTAAAGAACTATTTCAGAAAGGAAATACCACTGTGAGGCATTTTCTTGCTTTGCTTCACAAGGTTCATTTTCTGACAGAGAAAGAGAGAATGAACTCACCAGGAATCTCCTAAATGCACAGGTTACATTACAATGCAATTTCACTATGAGCTCTTTTCAGAGAGTGAACTCAATAGCAGTTGGGCTTCCCCCCCGCCGCCCCAAACACCTCTTTAAAGGAGAAGAAAAAAAATCCAACTCATTCAAATTGCTTTCCACCTAAAATTTGTGACCACAAATCCCTGATCACCCCAGGGGCTTCCTGCCTTCTAGAACATCATGTTTCCCAGGCTCTAGTCACCCATATTGAACATGTGCAGTACCTCAGGCCACCTTCCACTTAGTCAGGCCCTTCTCAGCTGCATGTGGTCAAGGTCTCTTCCTGATCTGGGCTTCCACTAGAGCTCCTGAGACCCAGTGTCATCCTCCACATACTGAGTCTCCACATACTCCACATACAGGCTAAGATGTGTGATTCCTAGGATTTATGCCACAAAGATTAAAGTTTTGATCTTAACAAAGATGAAAACCCACAGGAGCTCTGGCAGGTTGGAGGAGAGAGAGAGAGAGAGAGAGAGAGAGAGAGAGAGAGAGAGAGAGAGAATGTGTGTGTGTGTGTGTGTGTGTGTGTGTGTGTGAATGAACTGTCATCCTTGCATATGTAAAAAAGAAAAAGAGATTCCAAAACAAAACAAAACAAGTGGTAGAAGTGTATCTACCACTTGAAAATCTCACTTAAAATTGGCCACTTGGTGAGCCTGGAAACCTAGCTGAAAGCTTTTTGTTCCAGCTCCTTGGGAAATCCTGGGAGGCAGGCACTGCCACATGGGAAGCAGAGATTATATATATGCTTTTAATGTGGGAGGAGTGGGTTCAGGGGTGCTAGAGGAGTGTTCATTATTGAAGGAGTAAATTTCTTATTGAATGGTACTCCCACTGGCCCTACAGGCTGTGTATAGTGAACCATTCACTCACTAAAGCAAAAAAATCAAAATGTGGTGGGGGAAGATTAGCTTAAATCTCACATTTAGCCTCTAAAAGGGGGATCCCTGTGCTCTCTCTGGATTCATTTTACCTGCAAAGGTCTTTGCCTGGGGCAGCAGGAAAGAGGTAATAATAAATAAAGTTTATGTAGGTCTTTAGACATTACATCAATTATTCCAGCTGATTTTAATGCCAGTCCTGCAAGAGAAAGACAACACTGATGCTTAATTCATCCTGAGAGAAAACTACTGAAATTCTAAGTACCTTGCCTAAGCCAAGAAGTGCCAGACCCAGATTTCAAAAGTCCTAAATATGTGTTCCACTTTTCCCATTATAATGGGCATAGGACAAAGATCACAAAGGGAAATTCAACTAAATTGTGGGTCCTGGCTCCAGTTAAGATAAAATTTTCCAGTCTCTCAGATACTGCTGTGGTAATATTATAAATGATGGCATAGAACACCTGATAATTCACTACAGCATTTTCTTCTCTTCAGCTGCAATCATAGAACCATGTTATATATGTATATACACACACACACACACACACACATGCGCACACACACATACTAATTCACACACATTGCATTAGGTTGAAAAATTTTAAGATTTGATAATACAAAATCTTGACAAGAATAGAAATAAAAATGAGCTGCTATATGCTACCAGTGGGAGTGTAAATAGATATGACTACTTTGGAGACCAATTTGACAATGTCTAATAAAGTGGAAGATGTACATACCCTATGGCCTAGTAATTCCATTCCTAAGTGTTTTTTTCTGGGAAAACATCCACATATGTTCTCATGGTAGCATTTATAAAGTATTTATTGCAGCACTGCTGATAGTGGTTGAAGTGGGATTTGAAAACTGGAACAAGGCTGGTTGCGGTGGCTCACACCTGTAATTCCAACACTTTGGGAGGCTGAGGCAGGTGGATCACCTGAGGCCAGGAGTGCGAGACCAGTCTCGAACATGGTGAAACACCATCTCTACTAGAAATACAAAAATTAGCGAAGTATAGTGGTGCATGCCTATAGTCCCAACTATTTGGGAGGCTGAGGCAGGAGAATCTCTGGAATCCGGGAGACAGAGGCTGCAGTGAGCCGAGATAGCACCACTGTACTCAGCCTGGGCAACAGAGCAAGACTCTGTCTCAAAAAAAGAAAAAAGAAAAAGAAAACTGGAACAAACCTATGTCTATTCACTTATTGATATGTCTCTCCATTTGTTCATTTGTGTGTGTGCATACATACACTATGTGCCAGGCTTAGTTCTAGGTATTGAACATCCAATGGTGAATACAACTAAAAAAACACCTTGTCCTCATTTATATTTTGGTGGGAACAGGAAATAAAGAAGGAAGCAAATAAATATATAATTTGAAGAAGCAAAGTGCTATGAAGCAAAATTAAGAAGAGTCAGAATCTAGGAGGCATGTAAGTTAAAGAGGGACAGGTTATAGAATATGCATGAGTCTAGGAGTCCTCTTTGTGTAAGTAACATTTAAGGAGATAATTTTGCTGAATTTGTGCAGACAGCACATGAGTAAAAGAGGATCAGTTGAATACCTCAGGGGTAGTAGGTGGTAGGGACTGAAACCCATAGCTATCAAGACCCTGAGGTGAGTGTGTTTGATATTTTCTGAAATTCAAATATGTAGAAAATAACCAGAGATTTAGGAAGTATGAATAAAAACTTGAAAGAGAGAGAAATGCAGTTTATTGATGGCAGCAAGAACTTATTTAATAAGATGTTAACCTCAGCTCCATAAGCAATATGAGATAAAAAAGAAAAATTACCACCTACACCTAGGTTATTATGGAAGTGAGCATAGAATGCCAATGATAATTGATATTTAATAACTGCTTAAAATGTGTTAAGCACTGTGCAAAACGTTTTTGTCATATACCAATTCATTTATTTGATTTTTTAAATAATAAATTTCATTATCCGTAAGAAATCCTTAATGTGCCTATTAGTACCTTTGATTTTCAAATGAAGAAATTAAGGCTTGAAGTGTTTAAGAAAGTTGCCTAATGTGACCTAGTTTAATGGAACTAAAAGAGCCAATTAACACATTAACTCCCCCTCTGAGGCTTCCGGGTAGCAGGCATCCTTGCCCGGGTGCTGCCACATTCCCCTTGAGACGGCACGCCCGTCCGAGTTGTGAGTGCTGCGCGGAGCTTGCTCCTGTGCCAGCTGAGTGGCCAGCTGGATCCTGCACTCTCTTACTCACGTGCTTCCTCCTGCAAGGACTCTAGGGTAGATGGGGCTGCATAGCTTAGGGGAAGGGAATCCAGAAGCCTGACATACCAGCAAAAGGATAAAAGTTTTTTTCTTACCAGTCAGACTTCTGGGCTCCCTCTCCCTGTGCAAACCAGTAGAATGAATGATAAAAATCACTGTTTATGTCTTCTGTAAGGTTTTGATCAGTGGAAAAAAAGGATTTATGAGGCAAGTGTTAAGCTGTAGCCAGTCTGCTGTGCTTTGTGTATCTTTCTGTACGGTTCTGTCATAAGGAGGAATACGTTAGGGTAGAACATGGGCCTAGGACCCCAGAACCCCACTGCTCAAGCCAGCCCAACAAACTGGTCAGTGGCAAACTTTGCTGCAGATATAGTTAATGGTTACCATTTTAAACAATGCAGCTTTATTTTTTATTTTATTATACTTTAAGTTCTGGGGTACCTGTGCAGAATGTGCAGGTTTGTTACATAGGTATACATGTGCCATGGTGGTTGGCTGCACCCATCAACCCGTCATCTACATTAGGTATTTCTCCTAATGCTATCCCTCCCCTAGCCCCCCACCCCCCAACAGGCCCTGGTGTGTGACGTTCCCCTCCCTGTGTCTATGTGTTCTCATTGTTCAACTCCCACTTATGAGTGAGAACATACAGTGTTTGGTTTTCTGTCCTGTGTTAGTTTGCTGAGAATGATGGTTTCCAGCTTCATTCATGTCCCTGTAAAGGATCTGAACTCATCATTTCTGCTGGCTGCATAGTATTCCATGGTGTATATGTGCCACATTTTCTTTATCCAGTCTGTCATTGATGGCAACAAAAGCCAAAATTGACAAATGGAATTTAATTAAACTAAAGAGCTTCTGCACAGCAAAAGAAACTATCATCAGAGTAAAAAGGCAACCTACAGAATGGGAGAAAATTTTTGCCATCTATCCATCTGACCAAGGGCTAATATCCAAAGTGTACAAGGAACTTAAATAAATTTACAAGAAAAAGAAACTCCATTAAAAAGTGAGTGAAGGATATAAACAGACACTTCTCAAAAGATATTTATGCAGCCAACAAACAATGCAGCTTTATAAAAGCAGCAGTCCCGCTCTGCTTAGAGACCATGCCCGACCAGCATAGCTCACCCTTACATAAGAAAACAAGAAATCTAGTATTGTATCCTTTATTTTCAGGAGGCTTTGATACTCTGCTTTACACAGATCTGTTTATTAACCCTAGAAACTCCCAGTTCAGTAACTTTATTATGTTCTTTTCTCTTTATTAATCTTATACTATTCACCCATATAGCCTTGGTCAAGTTTCATCTCCTTTATGAAGATTTTTTTTCATATGAATTCTTCCTTCCTTGAACATCTTTCAGAAAAGAACTCATCTGAGTTATTGTTTATTACCACCTTTAGCTGTTTTCCATCGTTCAGTGCCTAGCTCGAGTGGAGTCTAAGAAACTTAAAGCAATGGAGTCTAGGAGAAGTAATGTGAACTTAACAGCAGATAGAGTTGAATTCATATTTTGATCGATGATCTACTTATTCCATCAGTATTCATTAATCTCCCATGTATCAATCGGTGTGCTAAATTCTTGACATTTAAAAATACGTAACTCGAAGAAAATCTAGGCAAAACCATTCAGGACATAGGTGTAGGCAAGGACTTCATGACCAAAACGCCCAAAGCAAGGGCAACAAAATAGGCAAATGGGACCTAATCAAACTCCACAGCTTCTGCATGGCAAAAGAAACAGTCAGTAGAGTGAGTTGGCAACCAACAGAATGGGAAAAAATTTTTGCAGTCTACCCATCTGACAAGGGGCTGATATCCAGAATTTACAAAGAACTAAAGCAGATCTACAAGAAAAAAACAAACAAGCCCATTCAAAAATGGGCGAAGGATACGAACAGATACTTTACAAAAGAAGACATACAGGAGGCCAACAAACATATGAAAAAATGCTCATCATCACTGGTCATCAGAGAAATGCAAATCAAAACCACATTGAGATACCATCTCACACCAGTTAGAATGGCGATCATTAAAAAATTGGGAAACAACAGATGCTGGAGAGGATGTGGAGAAATAGGAACACTTTTACACTGTTGGTGGGAATGTAAATTAATTCAACCATTGTGGAAGACAGTGTGGCGATTCCTCAAGGACCTAAAAATAGAAATCCCATTTGACCCAGCAATCCCATTACTGGGTATATATCCAAAGGATTATAAATCATTCTACTATAAGGACACGTGCACATGAATGTTCATTGCAGCACTGTTTACAATAGCAAAGACCTGGAACCAACCCAAATGCCCAACGATGATAGACTGGATAGGGAAAATGTGGTACATATACACCATGGAATATTACGCAGCCATCAAAAACGATGAGCTCACGTCCTTTGTAGGGACATGGATGAACCTGGAAACCATCATTCTCAGCAAACTGACACAAGAGCAGAAAATCAAACACCGTATATTCTCACTCATAGGCGGGTGTTGAACAATGAGAACACATGGACACAGGGAGGGGAGCACTACACACTGGGGTCCGTTGAGGGGAAATGGGGGAGGGACGGGGGGTGGGGAGGTGGGAAGAGATAGCATGGGGAGAAATGACAGATACAGGTGAGAGAACGGAAGGCAGCAAACCACACTGCCATGTGTGCACCTATGCAACAATCTTGCATGTTCTTCACATGTACCCCAAAACCTAAAATGCAATAAAAAAAAAAGAAAACAGTAAAAATAAAATAAAATAAAATAAAAATAAAAATAAATAAAAAAATAAAAATATGTAACTCTAAGTGAATAACTTAACCTCTTGGAGATTAATTTCCTTGCAGGGAGGATGGAATAAAGTGAATCACTAAAAATATCAGAATAGTGCCTGTACTGATATTTCTTTTGTTGGTACATCCATAGATTTTTATTACAGTTGTTTATGCCTCTGTAGGACTTGTCACAGTGTGCCATGAGTTAAAATTATGTAGCTATGAGTCATAGTTATCTCTGTATACTTTTAAAACACAATGAGAAAAACAATTACTCAGTTTTGAAACTGAATTTTTGTTTAGGAATTTTTTGTTTTGTAGCTAGTATATTATATTTTTATTTTATTGCATATTTAAGGTAAATATACTATATCCATCTAACAAAATTGCAAACTCATGTGTTCAGAGATAATGGCCTCTCTTTTATAGTCAACAATTTGTAGCATGGTGCTTAAAAATTATTTGTTGACATGTTTCAAATTAATGAGCTATAACATCCTCCCTAGCCTAATTATGTATTGTTCTAAATAAGAAAGAATGAGTTCAGTTTAATATACTTTACTATCAAAAAATAAAGACTAATTAAAGCATTTATAACACCAAGCTGGGGAGGAAATAAAGTTGTGAAAAGTTTACTGTGAAGAATAAATAAAATAAATATGTCTTGGTTAACTAGTTATTAGTGGAAAACCTAAGTAAGGAGAATGTTGTGGTTTTTACAATATTCCTTGAGGAGATGAAAGACCTCAGAATCTTTATTGAACAATAGAAGAAACTATCAGAAAAAAATATATAGTGGCAGAGATGCTATAGGATGAAAATGTTATGTATAAAAAATATAGAAGAACTAAAATAGCTTTAAAATTTTTGTAAAAAACGTGGTGAGAAGAATCAGTTACCTGGTTTTAGACTCTACATGGTTGTAATAATCAAGCCTGTATAGTATTGGCAGAGGAACAGACATATAGATCAGTGAAACAGAATAGAAACCCAGAAACAGACCCACACAAAGAAGCCCAACTGATTTTGGGGAAAGGTGCAAAAGCAACTCAGTGGGGGAAATCTGTGGAATGTAGGGCTAAGCAAAGAGTTCTCACACCTGAAACCCAAAACATAGTGCGTAACAGGAAAAACGGATACACTTTACAATTAAAATTTTTTTCTCTGTAAAAGATGCTGCTAAGAGAATAAAAAGAAAAGCTAGAGACTGGGAGAAAATATTTACAAACTCGAAGGGCTAATATCAAGATAATATAAACACTCTCAAAACTCAACAGTAAAAATGGGCAATCAATCCATTAGAATATGAACCAAAAATACAAAGGGACATTCTTACTAAATAAGATATATAGTACAGGTGAAAAATAAGCACATAAAAATGCTAAACATCATTAGTCATTAGAAAAATGCAAATTCCAGCAACAATGAGATATTACTACATACTTTTTGAAATAACTAAAGCAAAAAATAGTCACAGTACCAAATGCTGCTGAGGATGAAGAAAAACTGAATCGGTCAAACGTCACTGGTGGGAAAGAGAAATTAAATGCCTCTCTGCAAAACAGTATGACTCTTGCTTAAAAACTAAACACACAACTGCCATGTAACCCAACGACTGCATTTACCCCAGAGAAAAGGTTGTATCTGTTCACACAAACACCTATACACAAATGCTCATAGCAGCTTTATTTAAAATTGCTCAAAATTAGAAACAACTTAGATGTCTGTTGATGAAAATGCATGGTTAAACAATATGCGGTATACTCATACCACAGATGCCATATAGCAATCAAAAGGAACAAACTACTGATACATTCAACAACCTGGATGAAGCTTCAGAGAATTATGCCAATTGGAAAAAAAAAAAAAAGCCAATCCCATAAGCTTACCTATTCTTTGATTCCGTTAATAAAACATTCTTTGCCAGGCACAGTGGCTCACGCCTATAATCCCAGCACTTTGGGAGGCCGAGGCTGGCAGATCACCTGAGGTCAGGAGTTTGAGACCAGCCTGGCTGGTGAAACCCCATCTCTACTAAAAATAGAAAAATTAGCCTGGTGTGCTTAGGAGGCTGAGGCAGGAGAATTGCTGAACCCAGGAGGCTGAGGTTGCAGTGAACTGAAATCATGTCACTGCACTCCAGACTGAGCGACAGAGCAAGACTCTGTCTCAAAAAACGAAAATAAAACATTTTTGAAATGACAAAATTATAAAAATGGAGAACAGATTAATAGGTGCCAGTTGTTAAAGAGGAAGTGGAGGCTGGAGGAAATGAGTGTGGCTGACGAAGGGTAAGATGAGGGATGCTGGTGGTGATGGAAATATTCTGCAG
This sequence comes from Saimiri boliviensis, assembly GCF_048565385.1. Lineage (NCBI taxonomy): Eukaryota > Metazoa > Chordata > Mammalia > Primates > Cebidae > Saimiri > Saimiri boliviensis. The sequence continues at coordinate 74,887,447 of NC_133463.1, forward strand.
CTTTAATGTATATCCCGACTTTATACTGTACTACGATTTTGCAAGTTGTGCTGCTAAAGGAAACCAACTAAAGGGTACACAGAATCTCTCTATATTATTTCTTACAACTGCATATGATACTGTAATTATCCTAAAATGAACACATTAACTAAAAATATTAAAGATTATACATTACTTACAAAGCAATTGTTTATTTTTAGAAATAGTATGATCAAGAATTGTTTATAATAAAAATACTTTTAGGTTCCCTCTAAATTAATCAGAAAGTTTAAGAAACCAGAATACTCTATTGGTCTCAGCTGGTATAACAAAAAGCAAGGGTGTCTGTGTCTGGGCAGACCTAGTCCTAAATCTCAGGTCAATTTTGGAAGTGTTATTTAAGCTCTTTGAGAAGTGGATGTCTTGTTCATGAAGTGCAGATTATAACACTTCTTTCACTGAGTTGATATGAGATCTGCATGAGATAAATTATGTAAAGCACAGAGAACATTGCCTAGCAAATTATATGGGTCAACAAATGTTAGTTCCTATCGCTTCTCCATTCTGAGTAATGGGAACTAACTTTATTTTACATATAAATCCAAATACAAGAAGAAGAGGAATGCTAGGCTGTGTCCGCTGTACAAATTACTTTAGGAAAAGAAAATTAAGATGACTTCTAAGGATGAAAAATAATCTTCCCAACAGAGTTCAAAAGGACTCAGAAATGGTCTCTATGGGGAAAGCTTTCATTAAACAGAAAAACATAAAAGAGGTGATAGTCCTGCCCTGAGAGGTTAATGGCCAATTTGACCTATTAGGTGTTTACTGCATTAAGTTTATCTGTTGCCCTGATTACAAACCACTAAGGGGACATTAGAAACGGGGAAGGACTGTCTTCGCTATAGGCATTCCTTCGAGATTTTTTTTCTTTTGCCAACTGGTCCTGACACAAGGTTTCTGGCAGTGATAAACTAACCTCTTTTGACCTTCAGCCTTCCCTAGGATGACAGGATATTGAAGGAATTATATATTTGTAGTTGGTGGTAGTGAGGAAAAATATAAGACAAACTTCAGGTGCAATAAAAGGGAGTTGAAGTAGGAACATCCGAAAATTAATTTCCTGGCTCCAAGTGTTATTGGATTGTAGCTCAACAATCCACCTGGGACATGTTAGAAGCATATCATGGAAAATAGGTGAGCTGAGCGGATGGAAACACCAAATGATGAGTAATGGAACAATATCCGTATCGGCGAGGATCCTAGTAACCTCTGGATGCTTTATTTGTCTGTGTCCATGGTGCAGGAGATTTTATGTTGCCTGCTGTCCAACTGCCTTAAATGAATCAACTGTTTAGAAAGCTTATTTGCATTTTAATAGGAGACCCAGGCATCTGTCCCCAGCACCTAGTACCTCCTACAGTACTCTTGGGGCTGTCCTGGAAGCTGCTTGTTGATTTGTATAGGGGCTTGCTTGTCTCATTAGATTATCAGAACTAACTGGGCAAAATCAGAGTTCAAATTGGATTAAAACATCAAGAAAATGCTGCTGACCAATTAATTTCTCTTCTCCCAGATCAGAAAAAAATGCCTATAGATCCAAGATACTTCATAAATGTAAATAATTAGCCCTACATATTTGTGCACACATTACAATTTATAAAACACTTCCTTAAATGCTGTGTTTAGATCCACATGAACTCTTTGTAAAGTAGGCAGAGCATATGTTATTGCACAAATAATTATCTACAGATGAGGAAACTGAGGCTCAAAGAAAATAATTGCCTAATGTCATTGAAGAACAAAGTCAAAGCTAAGTATTCTGACCCCGAGAATACCACCAATATGTAACCCATAGCCAAGAATACACAAGCGTTTTGAAGCTGTGAGTTTTTGTCATTATTCTTTGCAATTTCTTTTTCTATGGGAATGGAAGGTTAATGTGGCATTGACTACGATGATACAGCTCTTTAGAAGGCTCTTTGGAAAGTACACGTTCAGTCATGGTCCCAGGCCTGCAAGAACTTTAATCTATTTTGGGAATAGACATACAATCATTGAATCTTTTACAACTCCCAAAGGAGATATCTGAATATATGTTGAAATGACAGCAGAGAAAAGACTGCTAGTGAAATTCCAAGTAATTACATGTTTTTAGGCACTAGAGAATAAGCAGACGGTTTTGTCATGAAAGCTGCTCACAAGAAAAGATGTGCAGAATGACAGGACTTATGGACAAAGGAGGAAGTGAGGCAGGATTCCCATGAAGATAGGGTCTGAGCAGACGTATGCAGTGGGCTGTATGTTTTAGCATCATAATAATGGGTTCTAGAGGCTGAAATGAATACTACAGAGTAGATTTAAGAAAGGTAGCTCTGAAACCAGATTGTTGGAGTTCAAATCTCCATCACTTACTGAGCATGTTATATGACAGTTTCTCCATCCATCACTGGGGATGAGAATAGTACCAACCAACTTCACAGAATTTTGTGATAATTAAATGAGATGGTACATTTAAAAATCCTTCGCTAAAATAGTACCTATACTTAGTTGCCATTTAAAAACAAAATGAAACTGTGTTATCGCTTTAAAAAAAAATGTCAGGAGCTAAGGAGGTGGTCAGATTTGGGAGTATCATGAGAGTGAATATATGATTTTTTATGCAAATCTTTTTAGTCTTTGAAGTGAAAGGGTCTGCTATGGTTATGCCAGGACAGTAAGTATAGAGCAATCAATGGCTGGCACAAACCAGGTGTGGTGGCCCTGTATACAGAAAACCTCACTCTAAATTTTTGTTGTCGTTTATTCAAACATCCCAGTTATGTCAGAAACTTTCATGATTAAATAGCACTACAGAGGTCTGAATCTTCTAAGCATTTTCCATAATATAATCCAAAGTGTTGAGCTTTGGATCAAGAATGTCCAAAAGAGAAAGGATCTTAAAAGTCACCTAATATTCCTTCTACATTTTCAGTTTTGGGAGGAATCCCATTGAATTCAGGTGCTGATACAATGCCTGTGGTTTCATTAGGCAACAACTATATAAAGTCCAGCTAGAACTGGACAGGAGTAGCTTACACACTCTAGTGGAGACCATTTTACAGATTTCAAATTATTATGAAAGTCCAGGGCTTTTTATACAGATGAGGAAATGTCTCCAGAGTAGCTAAGGGCCATATTCAAGATTTCTTAACATCCACCGTGGTTTGTTTTTAACACAACAGTGTTTCCCAAAATATGTTTTATGGAACATAAGTCCCGCAAGATGCTCTCACAGGGAGGCAGGAAGGGCAAGGAAGAGCATGACTGAATAAGCTTTGATGCATATTATATTATATGCATCAAATGCATATTATATTATTATATGCATATATAATGCATATATAATATATATTATATGCATATATAATGTATATATATCATGATACATATATTACACTTCTGAAAATTCAGAATATTCACTAAGTACTCTGAGAAGTCCTTAGAAAACAGCTTAATCTTGTTCAAACTAGCATTTCCCATATTTGTTTTACCATAAAACCCTTTGTGAAATACAAATTAATGTTCTGCATAATTAGTGTTCTGATGTTACATGCTTTGCAAAGGACTACACTATACAATTTAGTACCACATGAAGAATTTCCAAACCAGCAAGATGTAAACAGATTATTAGAACATTTTTGCCTTTCAAATAGATTTACATGTACTCATAAATCAACATCTTTCCAATAAAATTCATGCTTATGGTTGTTTTAAGTAACATATTTAATAAAGCTTATTTTTGTATAAGAAAGATGACTCATACACCCAATTGATCATTTTTTTCATTGTTGAATAGTTTGCTTTAGCTTCTGTCAAAGTAGCAATATTATAGGATAAAATAATTCTGCTTTGATTAAATATTTTAGAATCTTGAAAAATACAGGGATAAAATACTTTAATATTTATTCAAACCTAGAGTGATGAGGACTTTGGAATTTTCAAAGCAATGGGACAATTCATAAAAGGAAAAGGATTAACTGTGCAAAATGTTATATTTTCACATATCAAAAAATCCAATTTAGAAAATGGTAAAAAGAATTTACAGTTAAATATGACAGCAAGTGATAACTGTTAAATAAGAAAATGACTCACATAAATAGAAAAAAGGCATACACACTAATAACTACAGCAGTCTCTAAGAGAACAATGGGAAGTAGAAATAGAATGAATAAAGTTGCCACTTCACTTCCCCACATCCAGCGTCTCCACAAGCCATACTTACCCCTGTACGCACCGATCCTGCTAAATCACTTTTCACACACCTCTTTCCACTCTCCATTACCGGCTACGTAATGGTTCTGAGTGATCTGCAACCTAGGGCTACATCACCCACAGGAGTCATTATTAGCTATTTTATAATAGTTTTCATTCTCGGCAAGTGACCTTCTCCTTATGCCTAAGAGTCTATTGCTCAACTTAGAACCATTCAATTTGCAACACATGTTTAAGAGCATATTATATACCAAAAAAGGGACTTTTTGTAGACATAGTGACCTTGGAGAAAACTTCCTCATAAGTGTAGCCTTCCAAGTTCCTAGGACCTCACTGCATGAGCTCATTCAAGAAAGAGACCAGGGTGCCGTGCAGTGACTCACACGTTTAAGCTCAGCCCTTTGGGAGACTGAGGTGGGCAGATCATGAGGTCAGGAGTTCAAGACCAGCCTTGCCAATATGGGGAAACTCTGTCTCTACTAAAAATGCAAGTTAGCTGCGCATGGTGACGCATGCTCCCCAGCTACTCCAGAGGCTGAGGCAGAAGAATCGCTTGAACCTGGGAGCCAGAGGTTGCAGTGAGCCAAGATCATGCCACTGCATTCCAGTCTGGGAGTCAGAGTGAGATGCTGTCTCAAAAAAAAAAAAAAAAAAAAAAAAAAAAGAGAGAGAGAGAGAAAGACAAGAAAAAACTTTTATCTCAAATTGTCACCCTTGCTTTCTGTGAGTAGTACTTGATTAGCTTGCTTTCACATTTCTGGTACTGCCTTATGTAATCTTCAGTGTCCATCTTCTGAGAAGACATAGCTCCTGGTAACATGAGAGTCTATCATCCTCTATCTGAGGCACACATGTCGATCAATCTTCTCCTATGTTTCCCAGAGAGGTAATTTAATTACAATTCCTGGCTATCTCTATCATCAATTGCTGCATAATAAACCACTTCCAAATTTTGTGTGTTAAAACAACAATTTATTATTATCTCTCAAGACTCTGTGGGTTGACTGGGGCTTTCCTTATGTGGTTCTTGCTTGGGTAGTTCATGCAGCTGGAGCCCATAGCAGCTGAGACTGGTGCCACGTGTAGGCCACAGTGGGCTGAATGTGAAAGATGGCTCACTCATGTGTCTGATCTCTCAGTGCTCTTCCATGTGACCTCCCTTTCAGTAGCATAGTGAGGTCTTCTTACATAGGATCTCACTTACCCAAACGGGAGTGTTCCAAGACCCAGTGTTCTCTCAGGGGAGAAAGAGGAACTGGAGTCATTGCTAACTGTAGCTAGTTCCAGGCATTAGAGAATAACTTAGAATATTTCAATAAAAGCACCCCAAAATGTAGAGGCCCCCTGAAGAATAAAGCTCTGAACAGGGGCCTCATTGCCTAAAGTGTTCTATCATCAAAGCTCTTACATTGGCTAGTATCATGCATTTGAGACCTTAAATCTGAATCTGTTTTTGCCAGATGTTAACAACAAAAAAATTACCTGTCAGCATTCAGTAGACTGGATTGAGTAAATGTACCACCAGTAGGGATTTCAAAGGTAGGCTTATTAAGATACATCTGACTATAAGAACAAATTAGTTGCTTGAGGTGTAGTGCTTATTAAGCCATGATGTGTACTACTCAGTCCCAGAGTAGTGTCACAGGTAAAAGAACACAGACTGTGATACTGGAGTAATTTTGAAATAACGGAAGTTAATCATTTATATTTTTCAAGTTTCAATGATTTAGGAAACTTCTCAAAGCTTATTACCATATTTGCCCAAATACAATGCTTTACATACTTGCAAATCTCCATTTCCTTCCCTGTCTGCCACAATTTTACCTTTCTGTCCTCCCCTTTCCCTCAAGTCTGCTCAATAAGGATAAGAAAAGGTGTTGAAAGACAGGGCTCACCTTGAAGAGCAGAGTGTAGTGAAGAATAAAACAAGCTTCCCTAGTCTTGATCAGAGTAGGCCAACTGATGTAGCAAACAGCTGCAAGATCTTAGTGGTATAATGCATTAAGGTTTGTTTCTTACTCAGTGAAGTCATTATTAACCAGTGCCATTTGCAGGGAGAAGGAAGCTTACTGTGCTCTGCATGACACTCAAGAACCCAGACTCTTCCCATCCCCAACCACCTTTTCCAGTTTTTGAGTCCTCCACTGGCTCCTCTGCACTCATGCAGCATGGAAGGAACAAGCATTGACCTCAATGGAGATGGAAACGAATTCCCGGGTTGAGGTAAGTTCCTCTTAAAATAGGCCAGCTTCCAATTTTCAAGCTTCTAGCTTTGTGGTGGTGGGCATTGGTGGATATCATTACATTTGTTCCCCTTGACTTTCTTCTCTCTTTTCTCCAATTTCAAAATTAGGTCTACAAAACTGGAATTTAGTCTTGAGAAAGTAGTTTTAGGTACTGATACACTTTAAAAAAAAGAAATATAATAAAAATGTATTTTATCTTATTGGGTTAACAAATGTTATACAAATCATGAGTGTTTTTAAAAATTGAGAAAAATATGGTAAATAGTGTTTGGGGAAGGAGGTACTAGTTTTTATGAGGGATCTGATGGCACTGCCTTCAGAAATTGCAACAGCACTGCTTTAGGATTCAGGCATCAGAGGTGAAATCAGAGAGAGGAGAGTGGGCTTGCAGATATTGTAGGGCTATAGATGTTGCTGGAAGTTTTCCTGATATCCATATGGATCGCTCAGTGCTACAGCCACCCCACATAGCAGACAGCATGACACCCATCGTGTGCTCAGGATCTGCTGACTGTCTGACAGAACACAGAAGGGTGCAAGCTGTGTCTCAGGTCAAAACTTGTCCTCAAGATCCAGCATTAGGGTGTTGGAATGCAGAAGTAAAAGAAAATTGGTAAGAAGAATAAGCAACTTTTGTATTAGGAATAGAAACTAAGGGGGACAAATGTTTTAAGAAAGATCCAAAGCAGGTATGTGCCACTGTCTACAAACCCATAAAATTCTCCACGTCGGGAGGTGATTTTAATGCTTCAGATGCCACTTTCCAAGAGAATGGCAATCTGCACCCAACTATAAAATACATAGGGTCATGATTAATATCTCCATGAGCAATTTTATCCTGATTGAGTTTTAAGATGTGTAGACAATTGTCAAGGATTGGCAATCACTGTAGAGAAGTTAAACTCAAGGCATTTTATTCTTCTCCTTTATTCTCCACATCAGGAAATGGCAATCTATGACCTATGGGCCAAATCCAGCCCACCGTCTGTTTGTACATGAAGGTTGACTGGAGCACAGGTATAGTCATTTATTTATGCATTGTCTACGGCAGGTTTCATGCTACAATGGAAGAGTTGGGGACATGTGATGGAAACCAGTTGGCTCCTTTAAAGCCTAGACTATTTACTCTCTGACCCTTTACAGAAATGTTTGCCAATATTTGCCCATGTCACTTCTCAGAAAAAATTCATTTTCTGCCTTTTTGGGTGAATAGTAATTCTAACATGCTTCTACAGTGTATGTTACTGGGCTTTGGGACTCCATATTTTACTTGGGAAAAATACCAAGTAAGAAAATTATTTTATTGTACATTGTGGCAGTGGTGGTATTTTATTCTGTGATTTGCTTATTCAATTTGAATATTGTATCTGCTGTGATTTAAAGCTTGTTTTATCCTGTATTTTGTTTTTATTTTTCTTTGTTCTATGACCTCTAATGAAGACCTCTCTACCCCACAGATTATAAAAAGTACAAATCAGAGTTCGTTCCAGGAAAAATGAGGTGTAGTGGAAGGAAATTAATCCTGGTGCAAAGTGGATCACTGTAGTGCATATGGGATCTTCTCAGGCTTGTCAAGATGAGAGGTCTCCTTAGGGATTTGGGGCTCAAGCAACAGCTACTTTGGGTACCTACTGTAACCCTCACTCACTGTACAGTTACCATGTGCTGCTCTTCAGGGTAAGAAGGTTCTGTATGCTATCTCATCTAACTTTTATGATATGATATATTTTAAGGTTGATTTTGTCATAAAAATATTGCAGATAAGGAAACAGATGCCAAGAAATGTTACATAATTTGCCCAAGGCCACCTAGCCAGTATATGACAAAGCCATACTTTGACCCCAGTCAAACTGACTTCAAAATCTATGCTTTCAATAATGATGTTATATTAACTGAGGCTTTTATACACTATGCAAATGAAAAAAAATGATTTGGAGGAATTTTATCTAAACACTCTCTATGGATGTGTCACATTAAAGGCAATATGGGGGTTTTCTTTTTTTATTTGCTATTTTCAACATTATATTCAAAACACATTTATTATATTGAGCATATAAAAATAAAATAGAAAAACAGAACTGAATATGGTTGTCCCAGGGTCCTTAGCAGGGCATGTGTGGTCTGGATTCAACTCCCAGGCCTCCAACAACTAGCTTCTAGGGTAAACTTTCTTCTTTGTCTCTTCCCTTGGTCATTCTGTATCTCATTCTCTATGATTATTTGGATCAAATGAAAAAGTACTTTTAATTTCATATGTAACTAATACAATTAAAACAGTCAAGGAAAGAAAGAACGTCCTATCCTCCTATCATAGGTGTACAATTAAGTTGATTTTCCTATTTTTTTTTGAGATGTTTTGCCCCCTTCTTCAACTTTTTGCAGCAAGGTCAATTGATCCCACCTACAAATACTGACTGTATTCGAGAATAATTTTTTTTTTTTTTTTTTGCAGGAGAATTTTAAGTTCAAACTCTCCTGAAAATGTGCGCTCTCTGAAAAGGAAACTACTATTTTAATTTTTAACACATCATGGATGTGTTTCTTTGAAAATCCATTAAAATTGTGCTTAATCAGGCTTTCCCATGCAGTGCTGGAATTATGCTTATTATTATAAGAAAGTCATACTTTCTTAATGTTTATCATAATAATCTCTTTTAACATGTTGAGAGGCAGTTTAATTTGGGAAAATGTCAACTTTAGCATTGCTTATGATTGTATAAAAGGAGCCAGGATCAACATATCATGTCTAATGAGGAAGCCACTTACCGTTTGCACAGTGGTAGATGGTTGAATATGAAATAAAGTTTGGAAAAACCTCTAAGAAATGGATTCATAATGTCCACTGGACAATTTGTGTCACCTTGACACCAGAACTGTTTTTACCTAAGTTTGGGCCATAGAAACTAACAGATATTCTCTATCTAGAAGGCAAGAACCCAAGACGTAAAGGAGGAAGAATACTGAAATTCCCCAATACCCAGCTCTTCCTCAGACACCTTCAATACTCTCTAATTACTCTAGAACGGGGTATCTTGAAGTGTGGTCCCTGGAAATAGTCAGCATCATCACTTAGACATTGCTAGAAACTCAAGTTCTCAGTCCTGCCTCAGACTTACTGAGTCAGAAACTCTGTGGGTGGGGCACAGCCATCTGGCCACTAAGTATTCCAGGTGATTACGATGCATGCTAAATTTTGAAAGGAGTGGATTCATTTGCATTTCTAACGTCCCAGTGATGCTGCTGCTGATGTCACTTTTTTAGGAACCATATTTTGAGAACCACTGCTCTAGAATCTAGAATAGGTTTCTCAACTTTGGTATTGGCATTTTGAATCAGATAATTCTTCACTGGAGAGGGCTGTTCTGTATACTACAGGATATTTAGCAGTGTCCTTGATCTCTACCCACTAGAAGCTGATGTTATCTTCCCAATCATGACAACAAAAATGTTCGCAGATATTTCCAAATGTCCCCTGGGGGTCAAAACTATTCCCAGTTGATCACTACTAATCTAGAACATTGATTTCCAAGTTCAGTCTCAGAATCAGCTGAGAAACTTTTAAAATTACTGATGCCTAGATTCCAAAACTAGAAACATTTTCTCCCCATTAAATAAACATTTATTATGTATGTATTTGTGTTATTTTAAAATAATGTTAAATTGACAGGAGAGTTGCAAATAGTACAGTGTTCCCATATATTCTTTATCAAATGTCCTCTAATGTTCACATCTTATGTAACAACAGCATATTTATCAAAACTGAAATAGTAACATTGATACAATATCATTAACTAAATGTATAGGCCTTATTCAGATTTACCCCATTTTTCAACTAATGTCCTTTTCTCTTCCAGGATTGAGTTCAGGATACCACATTGCAATTGTCCTATCTTGTTAGTCTCCTTAAATATGTGACTTTTCTCTTGTCTTTTATGATCGTGACACATTGAGCAGAAATTGTTAGATGGTTTTTAGAATATTCTTCAGATTGGGTTGGTCTGACTTTTTTTCTTGCATAGATTCAGGTTGTAGGTTTTGAGAAAGAATATCACAAAGATGATTTGCTTTTATCATTGTATCCTACCAAAAGACTCATGATATCAATATACCTTATTCTTAGTGATGTAAGCCTTGATCAGTTGCACCTAGACTTCCCCACTGTAAAATTGCTATTTTATCCCTGTCCACACACTGTTAAAATGAATCACTATGTACAGTTCATGTGCAAACAGTAAATTAAATGCCACTTCCTAGAGAGATAGTAAGTAATTCATGACATGTTAAAACCACCAAAGTAATTAACAACGTTAGAGGGAGATACCATTTGTCCTTACAAATTTTCCCACCAATTTTAGCATTCAATTTATACTGTCTCTAACATTTATTATTGTGGCATTCTAAGTGTGATTTTCAGTTTGCTTCTTCCATCCACATTTATTAATTGAAACTCTTCATAAGGAAGAGTTTTCCTTTCTCTTGCATTTATTTAGGTATTCACCATTTATTTATATCAGTGTGAGTTCATGAATATTTACTTTATTCTTTGGGTTAGAATCCAGTGCTGTTGTTTATGATGTTTGCTCAGCTTTGGCCATTGGGAGCTCTCTCAAAATGATGCTTGTTTTCCTTTAGTATAATCTCATCTTTTTTCTTTTTCCTTTGCTTTGTTTCTTTTTTAAAATAACATCTGTATACTTACTGGTACTAAAAGATTCTCTCCTTCCCCTATCTCTAGAATCAGCCATTTCTCCAAGAAGCCTTGGCTGCTTCAACTGGAAAGTGGTATTTAGAAACCAAGATCTGGGTACTGAATATACTCATAGTTATTGGGGTGTCACTGATATCTAGGCTGTTTCCATCAACAGAGCTAGGAAATTTACGTATGTGTACAAACCTGTATATATCTATATTTTTGCATCTGTCTACCTGGGGTAGATTGTGTGTGTGTGTGTGTGTGTGTGTGTGTGTGTGTGTGTGTGTGAGAGAGAGAGAGAGAAAGAGAGAGAGAGAGAGAGATTACAGCATAAACGTAAGTCCATACTGACATCTTCTACTCTAATTCACAGAGTTCATTGTAGGCTTCCTCTCCCCTCTCCTCTCTCCTATCTTTACTTATTTGTAACTTCTTTTTTTGACAATAAGAAACCTGCTTCCTATGATCTGTAATTTATTTATTTATTTCTGTGTTTATCCCAATTATAGCAGTTTTGGAATTGCTAAACTGTATTCTTGTGAAAAACAAATTTACAATTAGGCTACAGTATTTGTTATACTTTTCTTTTTGCCTTTAGCTTTACAATATCCAAACAAAACACTGTTTTCTAAAGTTACTTAGGCCAGCTCTTTCTGCTCCCTTCCTACATCTTCAGTGAAACTATGTCATACATTTCTGATAAAGTTAAATTCATTTATTTTAGTCTGTATTTGATCCTAGGATCTGCTGTTCCAATGGAGGTATTTTATTAATTTCCATATAGTTGAATTTACTCTGTTGTATATTGTGCAATGGGTTTTGACACATGCATAGAATTTTGTACAATATATAACAATTTATTATCCTAAAATATTGTTTTTGTGACCCTTTGTAGCCAAATCCTCCCACAACACATACAAACTCTGTCTCTTTCTGTTTCTATAGTTTCACCTTTCATTGGCTGGGCGCAGTAGCTCATGCCTATAATCCCAAAACTTTGAGAGGCCGAGGTGGGAGAATTACAAGGTCAAGAGTTCAAGACCAGCTTGACCAATACGGTGAAACCCCATCTCTACTAAAAATACAAAAATTATCCAGATGTGGTGGTAGGTGCTTGTAATCTTAGCTACTCAGGGGCTCAGACAGGAGACTCGCTTGAACCTGAGAGGCGGAGGTTGCAGTGAGCCAAGATCACATCATTGCATGCCAGCCTGGGCAACAGAGCAAGACTCCACCTCCAAATAAAATAAAATAAAATAAAAGATATATAGCATTTTGATTCTGGTTTTTGTTTTTTGTTTTTGGCTTAGTAGAATGCATTGAGATTTATCCATAATGTTGTGTGAATAAATAGTTCCTTCTGTTTTATTGCTGAGTAGTATTTCATGTAATGGATGTACCAGAATTTTCATCCAAATTTTATCCATTCACCTGTTGAAGAACATCTTGTTTCTAGCCTTGATTGTAATAAATAAAGTTGCTTTGAATATTTGTGTACAGGTTATTAAATAAACATTATTTCAATTTTCAATTCATTTGGTTAAATAATGAGGAATGACATCACTGACTCATATGATAAGTGTATGTTTAATTCTATAAACTGCTTTCTAAAGTGGCTGTACCATTTTTCATTTCCCCCATTCATACTTAGAATTCCTGTTTCTCTACTGTGTCTTCTTATCAGTGTTTGATATTGTTAGGAATTTTCTCCTAGCCATTCTTATAGGTATATGTTAGTCATGGTATATCATTGTAGTTTTGATTTATTAGTCTGTCCTGACTAATTTATCTGACATTTCATATCTTCTTTAGAGAAGTATATGTGTATACATTTTGCCCCTTTTTTGTTGGGCTGACTTCTTCTCATTGTTGGGTTTTAAGAGTTCTCTACATAGTCTAAACATGTGTCCTTTATCAGTTATGTGATTCGTACATATTTTCTCCATCTGTAGCTTATACTTGCATTCTCTTAACAGTGTCTTTCATAGAACAAATGTTTTTAATTTTAATGAAGTCCAATTCATCGTCTTTTTTCCATTTATTACACATTTGGTGTTGCATCTAAAAACTTATCACCAAACCAGAAGTTACACAGATCTTCTCCTATGTTTTCAACATTTGTGTCATATCTGAGGCTAGTTCTGTTGATTGCCTTGCCTCTTAAAAAATACGTTTATTTGTTTTTCTCTTATTTCCTTATGTGTCTTATAATTTTTGGTTGAAAATCAAATATCTTGTAGTGCAGCAGCAAATGAAGTAAATAATTTTATTCCTTGAAATAGGTAACCTTTTTATTTTCGCTAGAAATTGGTGAAATATTGAGTCAAGTAGCCAAAACCTGAGCTGAATTTGAGTTTTGGTGTTACTATGTTTACATTCAGTCCACCACAAGCTTAAAAAATATTTCTCTAGCAATATTTTCTGTTTAGGGTAGGGACTGTTGACCAGAGGATTTTTTTCCAGTGATGGTTTCACTTATAACTTTAGTTCAGTCCTTTGCTACTCTCCTGCCTCTAGATGCATTAGGTCCTTCCCATGCTCTTGACCTCTCTAAACCAGCCCGGTGCCTGTGTGTGGGAGGGGAGGGGTTGTAGGTGTAGTGTTTACTGTGGTCCAGCTTCATTCTTAGGCAAACATTCTAATTCTGGATTTCAGAGGTAGAGCCTCTCTATCTTTCTTTGCCAGTTGGGGAAGGATAGGTAGGGATCCCACTTCTTTTCCAATGGAAGTGTTCTAGCCGCAGGACACATCTAGAGATCTGTTTCTGTTCTCTCTCCCAGCTGCACTGGGTCTTGACCTGTGTCCTGAGGGCAACAAACTTTGAACATGTTCCCACATAGCCTTAAGGTTTTTGTTACACAGGGGAAATAAAGGATAATAATCCAGATGGAGCTCTGTGCCTTTTGTTCAACAGCTGCTGTTGCTTATTCCAAATCTTTACCAAAAGCGTTGTTTTATCCATACTCTCACCATATCCCTAGACTTTTTTTTGGAAGAACCTCATGGAAATGTGAAGAAAAGTCTGTGAGTGGATATAAATGCTCTTAGTTTTAGTGGCTCCCAAGGGCACTATAATCCTATGCTGGCCCATAGTCAGCAATTTGTTAACATTTTTAGGTAAAAATTTTAGCTAACTTCTTCTTGCTTGTTTGCATGGCATCTGGCATCTGCCACAAGCACTTTCACCCCATCTTTCTTTGCAGAAACCTTTTTATCTGAGATTTGAAGTGGGTGGTTGTCTTACAACATGATCTTTTTGGTAGATTCAAGAAAGTTGTGGTTTTACAAGTTATTTAGGTTTTTTAATTGTCAAAGTAAGATCTATGCTTTTTCTAACTTTCTACATTCTAAGTGGAAGCTGGTATTTTCCATTCTATTTTGAGAAAAAGAGAGAACCATTAAAGATTTTTTAAGCTAGTTTGTGAAAAGTTCACATCTGTATTTTTAGAAGAAAAAATAATATTCTGATTGCACCATGCAGAGTAGATTGGGGATACTAAAGGTTTGCAGAGAAATTAGGAGGGTTTTACAATAACGTGGACAAAAGATGAACAAATTCCAAAGATAGCATGGCCTGGGACAGAAAGATAAAGATGTATTTGAAAAATTTAGGATTCCACAGAACTTCCTGACAGATTGTGAACATGGGTGCCTATAGGCATATTCATGCACTTAAAAGTGCTATAGTGTGGTCTACAAGAAAGATAAGATGGTGCCCATATTTTTACCTAGACAAGGAGGATGGTGGTAAAGGAGTCAAGACAATATTAAGATTTTAAGTGAAACAGAATTGTGAAGCGAATACATAGGTGGGTGTTATTTTGTGAAAACAGGTGGTTAGTTCACTAAAAGGGCTGTAAACACGCAAGGCAGAGGACCACAACATTAATTTTGGGCAAATCAGTAAATGGACACATAAAGAAAGAAATTGCAGCATCAATTTGGAGCTCTACCTGCTTAATAATCAAAATGACTTCTTTATTTTTTATTCCAGCAAGAGCAATAGGTTTTATCATATTTAAGAGTTCAGTGGGAATAATTTGTACAAATTGAAATGCCCCATAAAATGTGAGCTGAGCTGAACTATTGCAGCCTTTCCCTGGGGCTGAGATGCTGAAGCTCTTTCTCACGGTTCCCCCATTACTAGAATTCCCAAACACTGTGTGCTAATTGCATGGGCTGATTAGTATAAAATTTAATTTGTTATAATCTGCCATAGGCCACTTAATAAACCTAATATGTCAGCCTCAGGTTTGGGAACAATTAAGAGAAATTTATAGTGTGAAGGCATTTAAGGTCCTGGTAGGAAAGAAGAGAAATGTTGAATGCCAATTCCCTAATTCATCTTTCAGAAACTAAAAAGGGATTGTTAGATCATAAACATGTTAATATAACAGTGATTGTTATATGGAAAAATATGGCCAACTGTTTATATCATGATGTCATGAACTTACCCCCTCCTATCTCTCTCCTGCAAGTATTTATGGAGCTCCATTTTATCAGACCTCTATCTTTGGTGTTTCAAAGCAAAGATGAGAATCTTCCTTTTGAAAGAGTCACAGCCTACTGAGAAGATGGCCACAACAAACATTTGCTAATGTAACATTATGGGTGTTAATCTCAGTGGGACAGAAAAGAGAAGGAAGGAGCTATACTAACTTGAATTAGAATTGTAGAACTTACCCATTCAAATCAGCATTGTTCTTCAAAATAATCACTTTGACAAAAGTATGTATTTCCCAGTCATGTTCTAAGTACTTAAAACAGTTGAGAGACTTTGCTCTTGGAGTTGTCTTCAGAAAATATTTGTAAGTTATAAAAAGGTATTTGATGATTTTATTTTTATCAAATTATAATAACTAGCTCAATGTGAGTGTGTATGTGTGTTTGTGTGTGGTGTTTTCTGTTTGTTTGTTTTTTGAGTAGGTGGCTAAATAGATGCCCCATGAAACATACTTCTGTGGTCAAATAAATTTAAGAAAATCTACTCATGCTATTCCTTCATTTGATGCATATTAACAGATCCAATCTCTAAGAAGCTCTATAGCAAACTTAACCTTGTAGACAAGTGTTTCCACAACTTACTCTATTTCATCAAATCTAAAATGTCATTTCTTATAAGATGCATCATTCATTTATGTACCACCCCCCTCCTTTTTTTGAGACAGGGTCTCACTTTGTCACCTAGGCTAAAGTGCAGTGGTACTGTCTTGGCTCACTGCAGCCTAAATCTCCCAGGCTCAATCGATCATCTCACCTTAGCCTCCTGAGTAGCTGGGACTACAGGTGTGTGCCACCATGCCTGGCTAATGTTTGGTATTTTTTTTTTTTTTAGAAACAGAGTTTTGTTATGTTACCCAAGATGGTCTCAAACTCCTGGCCTCTACCCGCCTTGGCTTCTTATAGTGCTGGGATTACAGGCATGAACCTCCACACCCAGCCCATGTATCTTAAAAAACAAAACAAAACAGAAATGCCAATTAAGACTCAATGCTTTCCTAAGATTTAAATTTTTTTTTATAACTTTAGGCTTATTTGAAATATTTTTTGCAAATTACTTAGACAAATATTTCATTATGTATTATTCTTGAGGATATTTATCTACACATATATGTATAGATATGTATGTCATTTAAGATACTTCTAAAACTTTGTAAACAGACAAAATATCAACTCTTCTGAATCATTTTTTGCCCCAGAGTTGCTGATATCCATACTTTTTCACCAACATTCTTAACTGTACCATGGAAAATATTGGTGATGCAATTTTTAAATTGTACTTTAGATTCTGGGGTATACGTGCAAATCATGTAGGATTGTTGCATAGGTACATAAATGGTAAAGTGGTTTACTGCCTTCATCTCCCCATCTCTTCTATCTGGTATTTCTCCCCTCGTTATCCCTCCCCACCCTCCCCACCCACTGCTGTCCCTCCCCAGGCCCCCACCAAGTGACTGCAGTGTGTGATGCTCCCCTCCCTATGTCCACATTTTCTAATTGTTCAACATCCACCTATGAGTGAGAACATGTGGTGTTTGATTGTCTGTTCTTGTGTCAATTTGCTGAGAATGATGGTTTCCAGATTCATCCATGTCCCTATGAAGGACACGAACTCATCAGGTTTTATGGCTGCATTGTATTCCATGGTGTATATGTGCCACATTTTCTTTATCCAGTCTATCATTGATGGACATATGGGTTGGTTCCAAGTCTTTGCTATTGTAAACAGTGCCGCAATGAACATACATGTGCATGTATCTTTGTAATAGAACAATTTATAATTCTTTGGGTATATACCCAGTAATGGGATTGCTGGGTCAAATGGTATGGTCATGTAACTTCTTAAAGTGTCTTTCATTACTGTCTTCCTAATTTTTATCCAAGCCACTGACACCTATTCAGCAGGTATTGATGTATTTGTGTAGGGGAAACAGCATCAAAACCACCACCTATTCATAGTAGTCAAGATTTGAAAGTAACCTAAGTGTTCATCAACAGATGAATAGATAAAGAAAATGTGGTACATACACACAATGGAGTTTTAGCCATAAAAACCATGAGATCCTGTCATTTGCATCGACATGGATGGAACTGATGATCATTAAGTGAAATAAGTCAGTCACAGAAAGATAAACGTCATATATTCTAACTTATTTATGGAATCTATAAATCAAAACAATCAAACTTAAGGACATAGAGAGTAGAAGGTTGGTTATCAGAGACTGGAAAGGGTAGTGTGGGGCTGGGTGGGAATGGTTAATGGGTACAAAAAAATAAGACCTACTATTTGAATTGCACAACAGGGTGACGATAGTCAATAATAACGTAATCATACATTTTAAATAACTAAAAGAATATCATTGGACTGCTTGTAACACAAAGGATAAAAGGATAGATGTCCCATTCTCCATGATGTAGTTAATATGCATTGCATGCCTGTATCAAAACATCTCATGCACCCCATACATATATATAACTACAATGTTCCCACAAAAATTAAAAATTTAAAATGAGAAAAAAATCACCTGATAGTGATAGTAAGGTGCATTTTAATTTTAGAGATGTTAACATTTGAAAGAAGAAAAAATTTGTTACAGAACCAGTGAAAAGGATCATATGCTCACAAGTGTCCTTGTTCATAAATCCAACAGAGTGGGGTTTTTTGGTAGTCTTTGAGAAAGCTGATCTATCCAGCTTGATCAAAGTTGGACTAAAGCTAATGATAGCCAATCTCCTATGAAATAATGATTTAATCACTACTTATCATAGCAACATTAAACTCAGGGAGCTAAAAATGAAGTTCCTGGAAGACAGTACACTGTAATGGTTGTGAGTACAAAATCTACAACCAGCTAGTCTCAATTTGTATTCTTTCTTGCCCACATATTTGTTATGAGAACATTACTTAACCTCTCCAAGTATCAATTTTCTCATCTTTAAAGTGGGGAGACTAATGACACCTACCATAAAGTTATTCTGAGGCTTACATTAAAAAGAAAAAAAAAAGAAAAGCTAATAAAGCTTTTAGCACAGTCACTGTCAGTAATCAACACACTTTAGCTATTGTTATTATTTTCTCAGGCATTCATGACAAGCAACCACCTTTCTCAATTTAGCTATGAAAGAATCCTGGTTACTTCTGAAAATTAAAATTATTCCTAGAGGGTTAATAATTTATCAACATGAAAAGGTTCTCAGCAATATGCTATAGGGTCTGATAATGATTACTGAAGTGTAGCAGTTTAAAAAATACTTTTGGCAATGACAGCGTTATCAAAATAAGCACATGGCCTCCCCCATGCCGGTTATGAAAGTGACTAGAGCCAAATCATGAGTGAATTCCCATTTACAATTGCTATAAAGAGAATAAAATACCTAGGAATACAACTAACAAAGGATATAAAATATCTCTTCAAGGAGAACTGCAAACCACTGATCAAGGAAATAAGAGAGGACACAAAAGATGGAAAAACATTCCATGCTCATGATTGGAAAGAATCGGTATTGTGAAAATGGCCATACTGCCCAAAGTAATTTATAGATTCAATGCTATTCCCAACAAGCTACCATTGACCTTCTTCACAGAACTGGAAAAACAAAAAACACTTTAAACTTTATATGGAACCAAAAGAGAGCCCACATAGCAAAGACAATCCTAAGCAAAAAGCAAAAAGGTGGAGGCATCACACTACCTGACTTCAAACTATACTATAAGCCTACAGTAATCAAAACAGCATGGTACTGGTACCAAAACAGAGATACAGACAGAACCTCAGAAGCAGTGCTACACATCTACAACCATCTGATCTTTGACAAACCTGACAAAAACAAGCAATGGGGAAAGGATTTCCTGTTTAATAGATGGTGTTGGGAAAACTGGCTAGCCATATGCAGGAAGGTGAAACTGGACCCCTTCCTTATACCTTATACAAAAATTAACTCCAGATGGATTAAAGATTTAAACTTAAGACCTAACACCATAAAAACCATAGAAGAAAACCTAGGCAACACCATTCAGGACATAGGCATAGGCAAGGACTTCATGACTAAAACACTAAAAGCAATGGCAACAAAGCCAAAATAGACAAATGGGATCTAATTAAACTCCAGAGCTTCTGTACAGCAAACTGAACAATCATTAGAGTGAGCCAGAAACCAACAGAATGGGAAAAAAATTTTGCAATCTACCCATCTGACAAAGGCTAATATCCAGAATCTACAAAGAATTAAAGCAGATTTAAAAGAAAAAAAATCCATTCAAAAGTGGGTGAAGGATATGAACATACAGTTTTCAAAAGAAGACATTTATGTGGCCAAGAAACATATAAAAAAGTGCTTATCATCATTGGTCATTAGAGAAGAGCAAATCAAAACCACATTGAGATACCATCTCATGCCAGTTAGACTGGTGATCATTAAAAAAAAAAAAACAAAACAAAACTGGAGACAACAGATGCTGGAGAGGATGTGGAGAAATAGGAACACTTTTACACTGTTGGTGGGAGTGTAAAGTAGTTCAACCATTATGGAAGACAGTGTGGCAATTCCTCAAGGATCTAGCTATAAAAATTCCATTTAACACAGCGAACCCATTACTCTGTATATATCCAAAGGATTATAAATCGTTATGTTATAAAGACACATGCACACATATGTTCATTGCAGGGCTGGAATACTATGCAGCCATAAAAAAGATGGGTTTTTGTACTTTATAGAGGCATGGATGGATCTAGAAACCATCATCCTCAATAAACTGACACAAGAACAGAAAAACAAATACTGCAGGTTTTCATTCATAGACGGGTGATGAACAATGAGAACACTTGGGCACAGGGAAGGGATCAGCACTCACTGGGCTAGGCCAGGGGGTGGAAGGAGAAGAAGGGACAGCAAGGGGTGGAAAGGAGAAGGATACCACTGGGAGAAATGCCTGATACAGGCGATGGTGGGGGTAGTGGTTTGATGGAGACAGCAAACCACCATGGCATGTATGTACCTAGACAACAACCCTGCAGGATGCAGGATGTGCACATGTACCCCAGAGCCCAAAGTACAATCAATCAATCAATCAATAGAAAATGGCAAGTGACTCGATTTATTTCCAAATAGCAGTGTGATTACTACTCTATCTCTTTGCACTGTAGGTAAATTGTATAGAAACTGTTTTTCCGTTTTCTGCATTCCATCTTTCTCACCTCCCAGGTCCAATTCATTTGAAAGTCTTATGAAAGACAGTATGAAAAACAACGGCAATTTTTTTTCACTTTCTAAATGTATAATTTGGGCAATCCAATTAATCTTTTTGGGTCCTGGTTTTATCTATGAAATATGGATACTACAAATACCCATGTCACAGCGTCATTATTGCTACTAGCATTGGCATTATCACTGTGGGATCATTTTCTATTGCAGCTGTAACAAATTGTCACAAACTTTGCAGCTTAAAATAACACAAATGTACTATACTACTGTTCTGGAGGTCTAAAGTACAAACTGGATCTCACTGGGCCAAAATTTAGGAGTTAGGGACACTGGGTTCCTTCTGGCGGTTCTAGGGCAGAATCTGTTTCTTTGCCTTTTCCAGTTTCTAGAGCTGCCTACATTTCTTCATTTGTTGCTCCTTCCTTCATCATCAAAGTCAGCAATGCACCACCGCATCTCTCTGACACTTCCTCTCTTGTCTCCCTCTTTCCCACCTTGCAATTACACTGGGCCTACTGGAATAATTTCCTCATTGCAAGGCTCAGCTGATTAGCAAACCCAATGCTTCTTTGTTATACTGTATAACAACATATCCGCAAGTTCCAGAGATTAAGACATGGAGATCTTTAGAGGGCCATTATTCCACTTATCATCACCACCCTAACTATTAGGTGTTGCTGCATGACACATTCCGCGAAAAGGTAGTAGCTTAGGGTAAGATTTATCATCTCACACTTTCTCTAGATCATAAACTTGGTTGCAACTTAACTGGGTCCTCTGCTCCAGGGCCTTTCATAGGTTGCAACGAAGGTGTCCACTGGGGCTTCAGTCATCTCAAAGCTTGACTGTAGAGGTGAGGAGGGGGATCTACTCCCAAGCTCACTCATGTGATTGGAGGCAGAATTCAGTTTTTCCTGGGCCATTATGCCATTAGCCAGAGATCTCCTCCCTTGGGTCCTTGCCACGTGGCCTCTCCCACAGAACAGCTCACAACATGGTGCTGGCCTCATCAGAGTGAGCAAGCAAGAGAAGAAAGATGGAGAGCGCGTGTACTAGCAGTAAGTCACAGTGCTTTATAATGAAATATTGGAAATGATACTTTATTACCTTTGCCCCCTTTTATTCATTAGAAGCAAGTCACTAGGTCCAGCCTATACCCATGGGGAAAGGGTGACACGACAACATAAATGCCAGGAGGCAAAAACTGTTGGAAGCCATCTTAGAAGCTGGCACCCCACAGTTGCTGTCATTACTGTTGCTCATATCTAGCCTCTTCAATTCCTAACATTTTAGCCCAACCCTTTACCACCTTAACATAACAGCATATTAGGGATGGAGCCTAGGCCCTGTTTTTTTTTAAGAGTTCTCTCTGTGATGTTATGGTGCATTGCTGAGAGCCACAGTCCCCCCCTGTGCCATTACAACAGTAATTTATTTATGATGCACCATGACTGAGTCATTCTTTATTCAAAATCCCTTCACAACATTTTGTGTGTTTTGTAGTAGAAAGTACAAGCTCCATACTCACTTAGAAGTGCCTCTCTAACTAATCGCTGCCTCTCCAGCTTTGCTTCCAGCTGCCTTCACCTCCTTCACAGTACCAGTTCCTTTAATGCCTCACGGTTCACATCCTTCCTAAGCACTGGGCTGCTTGTCGCTCCTGTGCCTTGGCCAATACTGTGTTCACACGCCTATGCCAACCAACTCCTACAACGAACCTACTTTTAAAAAAGTTGTGTTTATTGGACAATCTAAAGTAATATTTATACAATGTTTGTAAATCTGTTTATAAAAGCAGTGTAAAGTATAATGAATAACAATAAAACAAACAGCTAGGAACCCACCAATTAGCTTAAGGAAGGAATATTGTCTTTAACTTTGAGCTTTCCTGTGTTTCCCTCCTTATGTTCCATCTCTTCCTCTCCTTCACAAAAGTAATCACAATCCTAAATTTTATGTTTATCATTCTCTTGTGTTTATTTAAAATTGTAACACATATGTTTGCACACCTAAATAAAAATTTTGTTTGGTTGTGTATGTTGCATGGAATTGTACAGTTATCAGTCCCATATTATTCCCTGTAGCTGAAATGCAGCCATTTTTTACCATCTTACAGCCATCAGTTTTATGAACACATCTCAATCAGTTTATCCACTCTGATTAGATCTGATCTACTCTCAGTGTTTCTGCTATTAATGATATGGCTGCTATAAAATTATTATTTATGTCCATTAGTATACATGTGAAAATGTTTTTCTGGAGTATTCACATAAAAGTGGATTTGTTGGCTTATTAGTATGGGATATTCAAATTTACTGGATACCAAAGATTTTTCCAACATGTTTGTACCAATTTACACACCTGCTAGCAGTATATGAAAGTTCTTACAGTTCCGTATTCTTGCCATTACATCATATTGCTAGACTTAAAAATCTTTTTGCCAATACAGTAGATGTTAGCAGTTGCTTCAGTGTGCATTGACCTAATAATTAATAAGTGGAACAACTTTTTCCATGCTTGTTCACCATTCAGGTTGCTTCTTCCAAAGAGTGCAATCCAACTTGTTGGCTCATTTTCTTATAAGGTGTTCTTTCTAATTTGTAGGAGTTCTTTGTGTATTTTGAATCCTAATTATTACATTTTGTAGTTTTTCTTTTATCTTCTTTATGGTGTGTTTCAATAAATAGATGCTCTTCTGTAAAGGCAATCAATTTGACTTAAACTTTAAGTTCTCACTTGCTTTTATATATCTTCTTTAAAAAGTCCACTTATTTGAGGTCAGAAAACCCCTATGTTGTCTTCTGAAAGCTTTAAAGTTTTGACTTCTGTATTCAAATTTTTAATCCATTTGAGATTGTATGTTATGTCCAGTGTGAAGTAAAACCTAAATTTCATCATTACCCTCTTGAGCAATCAGTTGTTGGAGCATTATTAATGTATTAATTACATAGTCCATCATTTCTGTTTCTAGCCACTGGTTCATAAATAAAGTTGGCAATTACTTTTCTTTTACTGGACTCTTTATTCTCTTGCATTTGTCAAATTTTCTATCACAGAACTGCATAATTTATTGCAATCATTATATTATTATAATTATTTTTGTCTGACAAGGCAAGTCTTTACTGTTTTAAAAAATTATTCTAATTATTCTTTAACTTTTGCTTTTCCAAATTTTAGAATTAACTAATCATAGCTGGGAATTGAATTGTGTTGTATTTGAATATTGACTCATGTTTGGAATATCAAGGGTAGGTGATACTGAGAGAAATTACTGAAAACAGACACATATACACAGTGCAAAATTTACATTTATTTCCTTCAACAAGGTAAGCAGGAAACTATTTAGTAGAGATGGGGCAAAGTTTTAAGCACTACTTTAATAAGATTGGCCATCCTTCTGCCTCAGCTACTGCTGACTTCCCACAGAGTTACATAGTGACTTCTAGAAGTATTTTTTTTTTATTTCAGTCTGCAGAAGGACTGAATGGTTCTTAAGAAAGAAAAAAACTCAGTTCAGCATTTTCCAGAGAAATACAGAGAGATGTGTTTTGTAAGCTTAATTACACTCAGCAGACTGTACTTTAGTGGCAAAACTTTTACTATAGGACTTGGTTACAACTGCCAGAAGTATGTGTGCATGTTCTTATCTTTTATCTCAAATATAAACGACTTATTTATGGTACTTTATTCTCAGGTATAAACTATTTAAAAAATAAATTCTTCTCAAAAATATATTCAAAAACCAGCTCCACGTAATCAAGTTTATAACAATTCTTAAGAAAAATACACTACAATTTGCCAAAGTGAAGAGAAAATACTTCATTAAAATTTAGGTTTCTGGGGATAAGGTGTAAGACACTTACAACTATTTATAAAAATATATATTACTGATTAGAATTGTTGTGAATTAGCAGAAGCATTTGGAAAGAATTGTCAATTTTAAGATGCTGAATTTTTCAATCTATGAATATAGTATATCATTGCATCTATTCAGGTATTCTTCAATGTTATTAACAAAATTTCATAATTTTTTTCTTTAAAGATGTTTTACATCTTTTGTTAAGTTTAATCCCAGATCCTTTGCATATTTATTGACACTGCTGTAAATAATACTTTTTAAACTTTTATTTTCTAACTGGTACTGTTATATAAAATCTTAATTTTACATTGATTTTGTATCCAGAAAACATGTTAAATTCTCTTATAATTGTAATAATTTTTATGTATTCTTTTGCATTTTCTACAAAGCCAATCTTAACAGAGAATAGTGATAGGTCGTACATATTGCATATTTATTCCTTCTCTCTTTTTTCTGTGATTAATATTGTCAGAAGTTTGTGTATTTTATTAGTTGTATTAGTTTCCCATATCAGCTGTAACAATATATCACAAACCTGTTAGCTTAAAACAACACATGTTTATTCTTGTACTGTTCTGGAAGTCAGTAGTGTGCAGTGAATCTCACAGGATCATGATCAAATTGTTAGCAAGGCTGCATCGCTTCTGGGGGATCCAGTGGGGGAATTTATTTCTTACTTGTTCAGATCCTTGCCAATATATTCCTTACCCCCAAGATCTGCCATTGGCAAGTTAGAAACCCAAGAGAATTAATCATGCAGCTCCAGGTCAAGTTCAAAAGCCTAATAAGCAGGGTAGTTGGTGGTGTCACTTATATAATCCTTGCAGGATCAAGACTCAAGAATAATCAATGTTTTGGTTTGAATCCAAGCAGCAAAATACCAATGTCCCTGATCACATAGGCAGAGGAAGTTCCCTTTAACTCAACCTTTTTGTTCTATTTAGGTCTTCAACTGATTGGATGAAGTCACCTTCTTCCATTGAGGCGAGTAATTGTCTTTACTCAACCTACTGATTCGTATGTTAATCTCATCCAGAAACACTCTGACAGACGCATCAAGAATACTATTCGTGCAAATGTTTGGGCATTCCATGGTGCAGTCAAGTTGATGTGTACAATTAACCATCACACTTGGCTTGTGGCTACACAATGCCAATCTCTGCTGCTCCTGTCACATTGTCTTCTTTCTGTGATATTATTACCTCCTTATAGTTTCCTATAATTACATTTTAGGAACAGCCAAATAATTCAGGATAATCTCCCATTCTCAAAATTCTTAACTTATATCTGGAAAGTCTCTTTTGCCACAGAAGGTAAAATTCACAGATCTCGTGGATTAGTGTGAATACATTTGCGGAAGGGAGGGTTGTTCAACCTACCCCATTTCAGAACCACATTTTGAGTCTGTTAATACTTTCTACCTTTTTTTTTTTTTTTTATTATTGCTACTCTTTGGGTGTTATTGATCCCCCTTTGCTTTAGTTGAATGTGAAGTTTATCAGCATTTTTTCCATTTCTAATATTAGAATAGAAAGGTATATATTTTTCTCCAAATACTTCTTTGGTGTATTCCACAAGTTTTAGTGTATAAAATGTGTATGATTATCTAATTATAATTATTTTAAATTTGCTTTTGTGATTTCTTCTTTGACCTATGAGTAATTTACAAGTATTTTTAAATTTCCAAACATGAAAATTTTCAAGTTTCCTTTTTGTACTGAGGCTACCCTAAATGCATTATGTGATCTATAGGATATTAATTATTTAAAGTTGATTAAGAACTGGTTTATGGCAGTATGTGACAAATTATGTAAGATCAATGAGTACAATGTTCTGTACATACAGCCTCTACTCTCATCCTACTGATGCAGAATTTCTCTTCTCCGCCACTTTGCAAGCCAGAGAACCCTGGCTGGTGACCCCCAACCTGGGCCTTGTTCAGCCACACTGGTATGCCCCAGTGTTACAGCTTGTAACCACGTTCAGCCATTCCCAAGCTCTTATACCACGCCCAAGAAGAAGGAGGATATGGTGGCTACTGAAAGGTGAGTAGGGTGGAGAAGAATTTTATTGAGTAATAGAACAGCTCTCAGGAGAGGGGATGCAGTGGGGTGATTCTGCTACTGGAAAATAGGAAAGTCTCTTACGTGGCTGGGTCCAGGGCCTTTTGTGGACTCAGAATGGGGAGTGCATGCTGACTGGCTTGTAAGTATGCGAAGTGAAGCCACCACTCAAAGGTAGGTAGGACAGTGTAGAAAACCAATTAGGAAAGGATAGACATATGTAAAATAGGTGAGGGGTGGGGATCAATCAGAGGAAAGTGTACCAAACAGGAAGACAAGTTCTCAATCCAGCCTGAGGATTTAACTTGTAGCTTAGCTTTTAGGCTTTAAACTGTCTTCGGCTTGGAGGTGAGGTTTAACCAGGGACCTGTCTCTGCCTAGGCATTTGACTGCCTCCTGTTGCTCTCCCTACCCCCACTTCTAATCCTGCTCATCGTTCTTCAGTTGGTTTAGATTTTGTCTCTTCCAAGAAGCCTCCCTGGACTCCTGGACCAAGTGTCCTCTTGTGTTCTCCCGTTGTGCTCCATGTATGACTTAGCAAAACTTTTTTCAATACTGTAGTGCTGTCTCCTTTATTTATTCTACTGCAAGTTCATAAGATGCTCAAGGATAAGAAGTAGATTTTATTTGTGCTTCTCCTTTCTGCTTCCAGCACTTTATCTGCTATATAGGTACATGGTAAATAACTGTCAACCTAAACAACGAAATGAAGTGAATTTTTTTAAAAGCTTGCCTGCTCTGCCCTCCTCTTTGACGTAAATAATATTCACTGCACTCTAGAAATAATGCCAATCTGCCACAATAAAATTAGTGGAAAGTTTCTCTATTAAATTAAAAAAATACCAAGGGGGAATTTTTTATTTTATCAGAAAGGTGTTACTTTTCCAGTGCTTATTTATCAAAGTCATATGCAGGTCAATAAAAAGGTAACAGGTAGCCACTGAATTTAATTTTTGACTCTTGATAAGTGCATATGCCTTAATTCTGATGAAATTACAATGTTGCATGAATGAATATATGATGAAC
The DNA here is from genome assembly GCF_048565385.1 of Saimiri boliviensis. Classification (NCBI taxonomy): domain Eukaryota; kingdom Metazoa; phylum Chordata; class Mammalia; order Primates; family Cebidae; genus Saimiri; species Saimiri boliviensis. Next base: position 74,915,269 of record NC_133463.1, read on the forward strand.
ATATGGGTAAACCAAGACAGAGATTACCTATATGGAATCTAGGATATTATTAAGAAATAATAATGTTCATGTCTTTGAAACAAAGAAGACTCTAACTTGAACTTGTAGACTCAGAGTCAGAAAAAAATGTATAAATCTTCCAGCCTAGCCCAATTCTTAACATGCCTTTACTAAGATCCCAGGTAAAAATTGAAGTTCTGGCTTGAACATCTCCACTGATAGGATACCCACTACCTCTAACATTTTTAAGCTCAAAATTATTGCCTGTCAGGGCTATGCTACTCTAGTAGTGAATTAAATAATTTAATTAAATAAAGAAAATAGAGTAATTCATCTTCTTAAAATTCAGTAAATTCCTCTTTTCCTTATACAAAGAAATCTTCTCTCCCTCTATCATCTGTTTTTCTCAGTTTTGATTGTAAGAGTCATCATAGTGTTGTTTATCTGACATAAAAAGCAATCCCTGCACCAAGTCAACTTTCTATGGAAAGTCTTAAACTTGGACTATTCAGTAGAAGAAGATTTATTTCACAAAACCTGCAAGATTAAAGAATCTCTCAATTTGGAACATAGCAAGAATTAAATACTGTCATCTATTAGTCAAACTTGACTACAGTTGATCATTTTAAATCCCCAAATACATGGAGAAAATTTTGAAATGTGTTCTCAATTTAGAACTACAGAATTCCAAAGTATAGAAAAATTTTTATAATTCAAGGAAGGTTAACGATGTCTGAATGCCTTCAAATACAGCAGGTCCTAGAAGTGAAAATGTTCTGGAAGTGTGATAAAGACAAGAATGGAGATGCTAGCAGATATTATAATAGAAAATACGTAGTACTTATGCCACAAGGGCCATAAATATTTACCTTTTTCACCAAAAGTTGTTGACTTAGTTAATGATGGTTTCATTGCAAAAATGCAAAGTCCCTGTAGCCATAGTCTTTTCTATGTAACTATGCAGTGCCATCTCACTCTGACTCTGGGCTAGATCACATGACTTGCCTTAGACAAAGGAATATTAATAAGTTAATATACACCAAAGTTTGAATAGTGCTTGGGTGTAGAGATTGATCTTGCTCTTGCACCTCTGTCTTTTCCATGAGAACATGCCCAGGCTATCTGGCTGGGGGAAATGCAAGACGTGTGGAGCAAAGTCAAGTCTCTCCAGCCAGCAGTCAGACAACCACAGATGCCAAAGTCACCATCTGACAGACATGCAAGTGCTTCCAGATGAGACCAGAAAAGCTGTTCAGACTGAATTACTGGCTCACAGATTTATGAACCAGTATTCATATGAAATAAATACCTATTTTAGAAGTCAATGTGTTTTGGATTTAATTCTTTTTATTCATTTATCTTTTTAAATTTTATCATTATTTGTTTTTTGAGATGGATTTTCACTCTATTGCCCAGGCTGGAGTGCAGTGGTTCAAGCTTGGTTCACTGCAACCTCTGCCTCCCAAGTTCAAACAATTCTGTCTCTGTCTCCCGAGTAGCTGGGATTACAGGCACGTGCCACCATGCCCGGCTAATTTTCATATTTTTATTAGAGACAGGGTTTCATCACATTGGTCAGGCTGGTCTACAATTCCTGACCTCAGGTAATCCACCCACCTTGGCCTCCCAAAGTGCTGGGATTACAGGCGTGAGCCACCACATCTGTCCCCATCTCTTTGGATTTAATTCAGTAGACACTTATTTCCTTTAGTTCTCTCCCTTGTCACTACAAAACATCCTATGATTTGACAGCTTTAAAAGTCAAAACAACATTCATAAGAAAAAGGAATTTCCCTCAAAGCAAGCATCAGGAATAATGTGGTAAAATGGAGAGCAATATATTCAAAATAGTAACGGCAAAGGCTCTTCACCCATCGTACTATTCCCACTGTTCTCCTTCTTCAGCACACACAAAAGTAGGACCTACAATTTAACCACCTCTCCCAAGTTCATACAGCCCACCACAATTACTGATATTCTCAATAAAAGAGGAGGAGGATACCAAGTAGAGAACAACTACTAAAAATACAGAAACAACACATGGAACAATTTGTTCTGGCTGAAGCAAGATAAATGGACATGAGAGAAATAGCACTTTCAATATCCACACTAAAATGTTCAAAGAAAGCAGTAAAGATGTTGGAAATGTGAAGCAGAAAAAAAAATCACAGAAATAAGCAAATACAGAAATAACTGAAAATAAGCTGTATAAAAACAGAATTGTTAAAGAGTTGACTAGAGAGGTTGAATAATATAATATATTCCATCAGAAAATGAAATATCTACTTGAAAGATCAAGTCTAGAACTTTCACAGAAGGCAGAAATATAGCATTAATAGTGAAAAAACTTAAGCAATAGAAAGTATAGCGAAAAAATGTTCATATCTATATAATAAGCATTATAAAATCAGAGAAAGATAAAGGGGAGAAAATACAAAAATAAAAATTAGGAATATTTCAAAATTAAAGAAATATATAAGAATCTGATTAAATGGGATCATAGAGATTAGAAAAGTAAGAATTATAATTAATTATGAAATCTAAGATTATCCAAGTCACGGAGAAAAAACTCCATGAGTAAAAACAGATCACCCAAAAAGGAAATGACAAGAATCATGTAGACTTGAGATAAAAATGAGTAGAGTAATAACAATGAAGTGGTAAAGGAAAGAAATTCCAGATGTGGAATATTATAACCAGCTAAATTATCACTTAAATAAGATGCTGAAATGTAAATATTCTCAGGAATTAGTCTCTCAGAAATTTTAGCACAGCTAGATCCTCTGAAAAAAAGTCTTAGAGTAAGTAATCCAGAAGAAAGACAATGAAGGCAGTAAGATATAGGAATTAAATAACTTAATGACTGATCCCTCTGACTATTAAAGTGTATCCAATAGTACATTTCTAAGTAATAAATATATGCTGATGTAGAAGGACCAAGAAGAAAGACCAAAGGAAGTGAGAGAGAACTTTACAGGTATTGATAAACTTAAGAGGCTGATCGGGAAAACTAAATAAATAACTGCAAGCAAGCCCCAGTAAGTTAGGGATACCTAATGAAATTGAAAGAGAACAGAATACTTTCCAACTACCAGAACGAATTTTAGTCTATGGAACTTAGTGAAAGTTACAGAGAAAACCAAAAATAAGATAATGCAAATAGAAAACATGAAATGAGATTTCAGAAATAAGTGAAATTTGTTATAAATTTAACTGGGTAAATATGCCAATCAAAAGCTAAAGATTTCAATTGGATATTTCGACAGGGGCAATATGGAGTATTTATCATGCCCTCTTTCTTCTTGGGCACACAGGAAAAAAAAAGGTTTATTGTAGTCTTCCTTATAGCTATGGTGGGACATGTGCCTGATTTCTAGACTGTGGTAATTGGCCAGAAGTGATGTAAGCCATTTTCAATCCTGGTCCTTAAAAATGTGATGCTCTGATTGCCCCTTTCCCTACTGGACTGACTTAAAAACTTACGTGCTACAGATCTTGTAGCATGCTCCTTAATCATGGAGTAGAACCATTTGGAGTAGAATCATGACAAAGAGTTTTGTTTCTCCCATCAAGCTAGATGTGAGTGAGAAATAATAAAACTAAATGTGAGTGAGAAATAATAATTTTTTTTTTTTACTTTTACTACCTATTAGCACAGCCTCATCCTGACTAATATTGAGAGAGAAAGGGCTCTTGCCATAAATTAATTCCAAAAGACAATCCAAATAAAGAAAGATTGTTTTGAAAACTGTTAAGCTGGAAGTAAAGATATTGTTCAAGGACATCACTGCCTGCATTGATAAGGATCTGGCCTCTCTGGTGCTGACTTTAGTTTTAGAATCAAGAAAACTATATGCTTATATACCTTCTCATAAAGTAAGGCAAGATGATTTCTAGCATAAGCTCCTCTAGAATTGTACTGTAAGCCTGAACTGAAAATGACAGAGATGCTATAAAAATTTAGTACTTTGCTCAACTATGGCAGGACACAGACTTCATCAAAGTGTCTCTTGGAAGCCATGCACCACATAGAAACAAAGCAATGAAACAGTCATACAAAGATATGCTGCTCTGTTCTTGGTTGCTTAACTACCTTGCTTCAATTAAGTCTTGATACTCTCATTAAGTAAATCCAGAATATATAGATTTGTAAGCCATAAATTTATAGCAGGTATGCATTTATTTTTTTTTCTACCAATTCATAAGCTATGTGTAACCTTGAACACACTTTAAATGAAAAAGAAGAGGATGAAAAATAATATATTAGGCAATGTGAAATATGATTAGCAATGTTAATTTCAGAATAAATAGAATTTAAAGCAGAAAATATTAGCAATAAATGGTGATCTTGTATTGAGCTGCTAAAAGGAACAAAAGACCTAAAAGATAATAATTAATACATCAGCACATAAAAATATATACATAATTTTTGACATCAGTTGAGAGATTATCAAGAAAAATAGCTAAATCAGTAATTGTAGTTAGAGATTTTAATGGATTTGTATCAAAAATAGATAGTCCAAGGAAACAAATAAAAAATTCATATATATGATAATTAATAATTATAAACCAAAATATACATAACTAACTTTGTACCCAGTGAGCACACTTTTTCTTTTCTAAGCACACATGAAACATTCACACAATCTAATTTGGTATTGAGTCACAAGAAGAGTCTCAATAAATTGCAAAGAAGCAATATTTTAGAGTTTTCCAACTACTATTCAATAAAATTAGAAATAAAAACTAGGAGAGGGTGTTCCAAAAAAAGTTAGAAATGAATGAAAACTCTTAGAAAAACCCCAAGTACCTATAAACCAAACAAAGATAAATTCATGAATAAAAGTATTAAATTTACAGCTGAATGAGAATAAAAGCACTATATGTTAAAATGTCTGAGAACTAGTTAAGGCAAGACTTTGATGGGCATATGTTTTCTAAAAGTTATTCATCAGAAGACAAAAACAAATAATAAGTGAGCTAAATATTCCCCCAAATACTAGAAAAATAAACAAGAAAAATACGTGAAAGAAATAAGAAGAAGTAATGAAGGTAAGGACAGAGACTAATACAGCAGAGAAAACATAGATAATAATGGTAGCTAACATGCTTACAGTGCATATGTTAAGGTCTATTCTAACTGCTTTACATAAATTAATTTACCCAATCTGCACAACACCCTTAGAGATAGGTAAAATTATTCATTTTTCATTTTACAGATGAGTAAAGCAATACACAGAAAAATTTCATAATTTTTTCAAGATCATAAGCTAATCAGGAACAGGGATTGATTTATAATCTATGCTTTTATCTACTGAGCTACAGTAATCCAAAAGTTGATTTTTCTTTGGAGAAGACTACGTACTAAAGTAAATAAGCCCCTAGAAAGGCTGATTAAGGAAAGAGGAGAAAGAAAATGATTCCTGTTTTATTCAGAATAATTAAGGGTAGCTGACACTGCAAAACCCCCCAAATCACTTGGTTTAACACAATAAATATTTCTTTCTTTCTTTCCTCAGACTCCTGGATCAGTCAAACCTATAGAATATCTCTCCTCAAGCAGTAATCAGGGGTCCATGATAGCCATGACAGAAGGAGAAAGAGAAGAATAATGATCGCTGGCTGTTAACTTCCTTGGTCTGGAAGACACACTCTCTGCTCACCTCTTACTGGTTTGGACCAACCTATAGTCCTACAGTGAGAGTAAGAACATAGAAAAGCACATGCTTACTCTGGTAACCACTAACGACCTCTACAATAAATACAAATAAGGTAAAGGCAGACTACAAAAAGAATAAAAATCTATAGACAGATTTAAAAAAATTTATTATTATTATTTTTCAGAGAGTCTTGCTCTGTTGCCTAGGCTGGAGTGCAGTGGTGTGATCATGGTTCACTGCAGCCTTGACCTCTCACTTCAGCCTCCCAAGTAGCTAGGACTACAGATACACACCCACCGCACCTGGCTATTTTGTAACTTTCAAAGGGACAGGGTCTCACTGTGTTGCCCAGGCTGGCTGCGTTCTCCTGAGCTCAAGCAATCCTCCTGCCTTGGCCTCCCAAAGTGCTCAGACAAAAGGCATGAGCCACTGCACTGGACCAAAAATATATTATTTTTACAGGAATGTTTGGAAGACTACTTGACAACAAATTTGATAGCCTAGCTTCAATAGACAAATTCTTGGGAAAAGATTAAGGATGAACATCGGAACAAGAAGAATGCTAAAGAATAGCCAAACGTTAATAAAAATGGAAATGGTAATCAAAAATCTCTCTCTACCCTTGCCTTCCTTCACAGCAAAAAATAAAGCCCCTGTTCTAGCTATCAATGAATTGCCCTTCAGCTGCATCCCTTTGTGTGATCCTGCTTTGCAATAGGAAAGCTGGACCCTATAAACATTTCTCCTCTTCCAGTTGGCATGATGGCAAGTGTTGTCGGTAGAGGGCGCTGGGGGATCCTGCAGGAGGAACAATTTCTCTCCTTGGTTTCCAAATGCTACTCCTCTCTTTTGCAGTGATACCCTGTTGCTAAAATATTACAAAAGTAGCCAGGTGTGGTGAGTACATATCTGCAGTCCTAGCTTCTTGGGAGGCTGAGGTGAGAGGCTGAGGCTGCAGTGAACCATGATCACACCACTGCACTCCTGCTTAGGCAACAGAGCAAGAGCTTCTGCAGCATTCAACCCGCATGAAGGACACCCACTAGTGCTCAGTCCTTCTAGTGAACTCCTGTGGAACCCCCATGGCAGCATTCTGGTAAGCTCTGCTAGGCTGCCAGCCAGCCTCCCAGCCAGTCTCCCAGTGGGTAGTTAGGTGACACCTCCATAAGTGGTTTTGTTGGCAAGTTCTGCAGACTCGCAGCTGACATTCAGGGTGTATCACAGGTGATACAGCAGGCAGTATTCCAGCAAGTTCTGCAGCCCCCAAGTTGCCTTTCTAAAAATCTCACAGGCATCCCGGTGGATGCTTCCTGTTGAGCTTCAGCAGAGCTCCAGGGGCAGGCTTCCCAGAGGGCAGCTAACCTCCGGCAAGTTTTGTTTACACCCTAGTCACCATTTTCTGATGATCAACCTGGGCCTTTGACACCTCAAAAAACTTATACCATTCAGAGGGCTACAGTTACACCCTTTCTAACAAAGTCTAAATTAGCCCCTGTTGGAGTTAGGGGAACCCGCTTCCAAATTTTTTCCTCCTTTGGGTCCTCTGTCTTAGCCCTAGAAGTTATGACTTTTCCATATACATACTGCATCTGTATTCCTTGGAGTTCATTAATTACCATTTAATAATTCTTTTCATTGCTTTTTCTGTTCAATTTACTCTATAACTTCTGTCTCCCGACTAGATCCTAACTATCCTAATTGATATAGTCCAAGGCCCAGACAGTTTTAAAAGGAGAGTCCACCAAATGTCAAGGCGCAGACAATCCCAATTTTATATATGATCAAAAACAAAGAAAAAAGGAAAGGAAATTTATTTTATGATTCTAGTGCAATTCACATTCTTAATCTAGATTAGGACAATACATTAAAACACAATTTCGTGTCCTTCAATAAAGGAATCCATAAATGAGCTATGACACAGCTGACAATAGAACATTATTCAGTGACTTCAAATGTGAGTTTTCAAACCACTTTTACAGGGGAGGAAGGGAGCTGTATAGTTGAAGCAGAGGAGATTTTTAGAGCAGCACAGTTATTTTCTATGATACTGTAATGGTGGATACATGCTATTATTTATTTATCAAAACCCAGGAAATGTGTATCAAGAGTGAATTCCAATGTAAACTATGGACTATTGTTGATAATAATGTAACAATATTGGCTCAACAGTTGTAATAAATGTACCGTGCTAATGCAAGATGTTAGTAATAAGGGAAACTAGGGTAGGGTGGAGAGTATATGGGAACTCCCTGTACTTTCCACTCAATTTTTCTGAAACTTAAAACTGCTTTAAAAAAAAGTTTATTTAAAATAAAATAAAACACAATTCCAGACCTAACTTACTTACAAATATAAATGCATAAATGCCACCATAAAGTTTTTGTTTCTTTCTTCCTATATTTCTTTCTTTTCTTTTCTTTTTTTTTTTTTTTTTCCAGAGAGACGGGATCTTGCTCTGTTGTCCAGGTTGGAGTGTACTAGAAAGATCATAGCTCATGGCAGCCTCAACCTCCTGGACTCAAGCAATTCTCCCTTCTCAACCTCCCAAGAAACCAGGACTAAAGGCATGTGCCATCATGCCCAGGTAATTTTTGTATCCTTTGTAAAGATGAGATCTCTGTCTCACCATGTTGCCCAGGCTAGTCTTGAACTTCTCTGCCAAAGTGATCTCTTTGCTTCAGGCCCCAAAAGGGCTGGGACCACAGGTGTGAGCTAAGCCACCACATCCACTCAAATGCAAAAATCTTAAAGCAAATATTAGAAAAACAAACCCAGTATTACTTAAATAACTATGTAATGATGAACTAAGTTTTATATTAGGAATAACATGATGAATTAGCATAATAAAATATTAATATAATGGTATTTTAATAAGTCAAAAGGAAAAATGACTTGGTCTTTTCAACAGATTCAGAAACACATCAGATGAAGTTCAGCACTCATTTATAACAAAAAACTATCACAAACCAGGTAAGAAATAAGTCTCCTTAATGTATTAAGGCTATATCCTGAAAATCAATAGTAAATGTAATTTTTAATGGATAGTATTTTTAAAAGTAAGACAATGTAAAAATTGTCTTTATGTTGAGAGGATATTATAATTTGTATGGTACATCCAGGAGAATCAACCAACTATTAGAATGAGAGTTTCTGAACATAGAAAAATCAGCAGCATTTTCTAATCCCAGCAATAAGCATTAGGATAGTAGTAGAAGATAAAATACCTCTAAAAAAACTACAAAGTATACAGAAATAACCTAATAAAATGTACAAAGCTTTCATATGAAAAAAATTTTAAACCCTATTAAAAGCCATAAAATAGACCTGAATAAATACAGAGATTTCTATATCCATGGAGTGTTTGACTTAACATTATAAAGATGTCAGTTCTCTCCAAAAGTACTCTTGAAATTTCATTAGCACTGGCTGCTTGCTCTTTCCTCCAAACTTCAACCATATAAACCACAAAAGAGAAAGGAAAACACAGATCTGAGTGTTTTACAACTACAACAAAAACAAATGAACAGTAAGGTGTGAGAAACACATTGGAAAATAAAAGGTAATTCATGATTTAATGTGGATGGAAGTTGGCAGCATGGGGTAGGTAAATGCTAGTACCACAGCCAGGAAATAGAATAGAGGAAAACTATATTATTCTTAAACTTTTATTATAGAATAATATTTAAAAGAACAAAAATTAAAAAAAAAATAGTATATGGCACCCCCTTCTAACCTCCTTCACACATATTCAACTCATGGAAAAACTTTTTCACTTATAGTCCACATATCCCCCATTCGCTTGGATACTTTTGCCCAACTGACTTCAAAAGGCTGCTGTGCCCGGGCTTGATGTTCACTCCTGTAATGCCAACATTTTGGGAGGCCGAAGTGGGAGGATCACTTGATCTCGGGAGTTTAAGATCAGGCCAAGTGACATAATGAGACCTTGTCTCTACTAGAAATCAAAAAAATTAGCCAGGTGTGGTGGTGCATGCCTGTAGTCCCAGCTCAGGAGACTACTATTAGTAAGAGTAGTAGTCCTCCTCCCTACTGTTCAGGATGATGAGGTGGGAGAAAAAGAAAAGAAGAAGAAGGCTAGTGTAGCATTAATTTTTAAATAATGACTAAGTAATAGAAAATCATAATCCTATTTTATTTATGAATGAACATGACATATTTTGAATAAAATATTAAGTGATCAAATTTCACACTTATGTTAAAAATAACATTTTTGTAAGAATATAAGGTGTTTCTTAATGGACCTAGTACCTATTAGTAGCATTAGACACTGCTGATTCCTCCATTTTTCTTCTTCTTTTTCTTTCTCTCTCTCTCTCTTTTTTTTTTTTAATTGAGATGGAGTCTCACTCTGCTGCCAAGGCTGGAGTGCAGTGGCACAACCTTGACTCATTGCAACCTCTGTCTCCTCAGTTCAAGCAATTCTCCTGCCTCAGCCTCCCGAGTAGCTGAGATTACTCTCAGCAACATTGTAAAATGTTGCATCATCAGTGGTCTTAATGCAAACAAGAATGATATTGGGTAGAAAAAGAAAGACATAATCTTGAATGTAAAATTTCAAAAACCCTAAAAATTACTAATTTTAAAAAATATTTTAGTCAATTCATGAAAGTTTTAGTTAAGACATGGAATGGTGATATCCAAGTATTTTGGGAAAAATCCTAAATAACCCAAACTTCACAAAGGCTGAAACCTAGTATTGAATTATTTCAATACATATTTACATCAAGTTGCTCCATCCCTAGTCTATTTGACTGCCAGAGCAAAATAAACATTCCCTGGAGAAAGATAATATCGTTCACAATCTCTCTAACTTTTACAGACAGTCTCCAGAATACATTAAAAATTATCAAGCATGATAGCAGGAAGAAGTAACAATAGAAAACCTAGAACTAATATAAATATTGGAATAATCAAACAAAAATATTAAAATCAGGTGATAAACATGTTTAAGAAAGTAGAGTAAAAGATGGAAACTATCCTCTGAAAAATGAATCAAATGGAAATTCTAGAACCAACGAGAAACAATGAAAAGTTGAAAACTTGACAGATGAGGTCTATAACAAATTAAACCCAGAATAAGAAAGAATTCAAACACTGCAAGTTAGATAGTGTAAAATATTCAGAATCATCTCCTACCTTAACAGCAGATAAAGCAGATCCAGAGAGAAAAAGTTAATGCATCAAAAATCATTATCACTATCTGGTGCCAGAGCTGAGTCTAGAGTCCCCTGAGCCCAAGCTGAGTGTTCCAGCTACATTACAAGAATTGTCTTACAATTCACAATATTTTCTTCACACTTGAGGGTCCAAAAAATCTGATATCTCCAGAATGGCATGCCCAGAGGAATGCAGAGAAACCATATGAGGAAAGGGAAGAAAAAAGAGGAGTTCAGCAGGGGCTCTGATTGATTACTTGAAAGATAAGGAAAGTATCAAGATGCATACTTGTGCTTGTTCCCTGGGGTAGTACACCTGAATTAAAATGTGCCAGGTCCATTAGGACCCTTCTCCTTCTCCATCCATTGCAACCAGCAAGAAACAGGTACTCCTCAGTAAGGAGATCTATTGAAGGTTTACATTTGCTTTAGAGAAAAGGCCTCCGTAGAGAAGCCTTAATAACTAGAAACCCCAAAGAAACAAGTAGCTAGAGCTCATCTACAATCTCCTGGCTCTCAGGAGAGTTTTAAACCAGAATTATTAGTGAAATGTTAACCATAAAATGTACCTGTGAAATAGATAAAGTGGTTCTCAATCAAGAATGATTCTGATACCCAAGGGGTTATTTAGCAACATCTGGAAACAATTTTAATTTTCGTGACTAGGTGGATGCTACTGACATCTAGTGGATAGCAGCCAGAGGTGCTGTTTTACATTCTCAATGCACAAGACAGTCCCCACAACAATAGCAAAATTATCTGATTTAAAATCTCTATAGTACAAAGCTTTTTTAAAAAAAAAGAAAAAAGAAAACAAATTTAGAGAAAAAAAGGAATAGAAAGAGAGAGAATAGGAGACATATGGAACACAACTGAGAGGTCTAAAATATGAATAATTGGAATCCCATAAGGAGATAGCATAGAAAATGAGAGGGAAGCAATAACATTCGAAAGGGGATGGGACAAGATCATTTGAAAAATCATAGATAACCTCAAGCCACAAACTCAATGTAGTCTTAAATCTTCAAGCATACCGATATCACATCAAAAGTACCAAAAGTCACAAAGAAAATTCCTTAAAAATGTTTATAGGCAGAGAAAAAAAAGATATACTATTTTCAAAAGAATAACAATAAGATTGACCACAGACACTTTGACGAGTTTATGGAAGTCAGAAGATAATAGGATAGCATCTTTAAAGTGCTGAAAAATAACTGTCAACTGAGAATTCTATACCTATTGAAAATATACTTTAAAACAAAGGCAAAATAAAATGTTTTCAAATTAAAAGAAAAAACTGAAAGAATACAACCTGGATTAAAAGAAGTATTAAACGTTTTCTTTAAGCAGAAGAAAAATGATTCCAGAGTGAAACAAATATTCAGGAAGGAATAATAATCATTGAAAAGAGTAAGCATGTGAATAAACCTAAAAGAATATTTATGATGCAAAACAACCATAACAGTGTCTTGTACGGCAAATATTTAAGTTACCCAACAGCAGTAGCAAAACATAAGCACATATTAAATGGAGTTTGAGTGCTATTTAGAACTTACATTGTTCAGGTAATTGTAAAGTAAAAATTTAATTATATTTAATACATCTAGTATATATTTCAAAATATCTAGCATACTCACTGAAAGGCAATAAAATGAATTTTAACCTACTAGCTAATAAAGAAAAATCCAATTTTTTAAAAATAAAATGATTAATCCTAAAGATGGAAAGAAATGAGAAAGAAGGTAGAATACATAGAAAACAAATATAAAAATGCAAGTCAATTTTATAATAAATTATACATGTAATTTTTAATGTAAACCTTCAAAATTAAATTATATATGCAGCACTAATTTAAGGACAAAGACTATCAGATTTGATGAATAATGGGAACCCATCTATATGGTTCTTGAAGACACCTTAACTAACATACACCCACAGAATGGTTGAAAGAAGATGGAAGATATTTGGATATTTTTAAAATACTAACCAGTTACTAGTGGGGCTACATTACAATCTGACAAAGTACACAGTAAGTTAAGAAGGAATATTAGCAATAAATAATGATATTTCACAATAAGTAATGAGTTCATTCAATATAACATAACCCTAAATTTGTAGTCACCAAATAACATGGCTTCAAAATAGATACACATGGATAGAAATAAAAAGAAAGAAAGAAATTCACAGAGTAGAAGATTCTGACAAACCTTTATCAATAACTAGTAGAAAAAACTAAAAATCAATAAAAGTTTAACTATTTTAGATACTTCATATAAGTAGAATCGTGAAGTATTTGTTCATGACTGGCTTGCTTCACTTAGTGTAATGTCCTCCAGGTTCGTCTATGTTGTCATAAATTGCAGAATTTCCTTCTTTTGTAGAGCTGAATAATATTGCATTGTATAAACATACCAGGTTTCCTTTATCCATTCATCAGCTAACAGACATTTGATTTGCTTCTATGTCTTGGCTACTATGACTAATGTTGCAATGATCATGGGAGTGCTGATCTGACCCTGACATCAATTCCTTTGTCGACATACCCAGAAGTGAGATTACTGGATCATATGGTAGTTCTATGTTTAATTTTCTGAGAAACCTCCATACTTTTATCAAACTTATATAAGCAGAGAATACAATGGTTGCCATGGATTGGGGGGTTAGGAAACAGGAAGCTGTTGCTCAACAGATACAAGGTTTGAACCATGCAAGATGAGTAAGTTCTAAAAATCTAGTGTACAGCATAGTGCCTAGGCAAAACCATCAGCATTTTATCTCTTCCCCAAAGACCTCACTTCTTAATCTCTGCCCCAAACACCTTACCTCTTCACATTAGGGTTTAAGCCTTTCCTCTTCACATTAGGGTTTTACATTGCAATATATGAATTTTGGAAGGTCATATACATTCTATCCACAGCAGAACAATTTCCTCAAGGTATGAGAAGTCCTAATGAAAGGCTCCATCTGGCAGTATCAATTTATAGTCTTCATCTGAAACACTGAAATATCATTTGGCCTTATAGGATATTCCTTGATTCAAATCAGTTTCAAGCATTCCTGTGATGCCAGCAGTAAGCAGGCCAAGGCTGCTGTGCACTGTTCCAAGTTCCCAGCAGACTTATAGGAAGCCTCATTATTTGAGAAATCCTCAAGTTCCTGGGGAGTGAGGAGTCCAGAGAAGAACCTCCTCCCTCACCCTTAGGTATAGAATTTTCATCTCCATAGAATCCTCTCATATTTCAAACTATCCACATTTTATGGTTACATTATCTAGCCTCACAGATATAACATCCTTTTAACTTTTTTTTGAACTTGAATTATATTTTCTACTTATTCTTGAAAGTTCTTTTGAATTACATCATCTTTAAGTAGTCTAAGTAATTTTCATGTGTTTATATTGTGCTTGGCCAAGATTGGCTGTTAATAAATAAAACCTTAGCTACGTTCTCTCATATTGGTATGGGCAACTGAATAAAGAGTAACTCTCTTCTAATTTTGTTTGAGATTCTGATGGAATTGTTTGAATCTCCAAGGATATTTTTCTAAGTATACCCGAGTTCATGTTCATATTACCTCTAAGCTTTTATCTGTGTCTCTCCATCATCATCTCCTTTTATAGGATGAATATTCCAAAGCAGAAAATGAGGACAACTTTTCTATTCTAGCTGTATATGAAGAATTCATAAATTCTATGTGAATTTCTTCTTTTTTTTTTTTTTGAGATGGAGTCTTGCTCTGTCACCCAGGCTAGAGTGCAGTAGCACGATCTTGGCTCACTGCAACCTCTGCCTCCTGGGTTCAAGCTATTCTCCTACCTCAGCCTCCCAAGTAGCTGGGACTACAGGCATGTGCCACTATGCCAGGCTAATTTTTTTTTTTGTATTTTTAGTAGAAGGTTAAGGCATTCTAAATCACAGGATGAGATAGAAGGTCAGCACAATATACAGATCATATACACTTTGCTGATAATACAAGTTGTAATAAAGAAGCTGGCTAAAACCCACAAAATCCAAGATGGCCAAAAGAATCACCTCTGGTTGTCCTCACTGCTACACTCCCACCAGTTTACAAATGCCATGGCAATATCAGGAAGCTGCCCTATATGGTCTAAAAAGGGGAGGCATGAATGACCTACTCCGTGTCTAGCATATGATAAAGAAATAACTATAAAAATGGACATTGTCTATGGAGTAGCCTTTTTTCTTTCTTTCTTTTTTTTTTTTTTTTTTTTTTTTTTTTGGAGAGGGAGTCCAACTCTGTCAACAGGCTGGAGTGCTGTGGCATGATCCTGGCTCACTACAATCTCCACCTCCCGGGTTTAAGCAATTCTCCTGCCTCAGCCCCTCAAGTAGCTGGAACTATAGGCGCACACCACCGCACCCAGCTAATTTTTGTATTTTTAGTAGACACAGGGTTTCGCCATGTTGGCCAGGATGGTCTCAATCTCCTGACTTTGTGATCTGACCACCGTGGCCTCCCAAAGTGCTGGGATTACAGGTATGAGCCACAGCTCCTGGTCAGCATAGCCATTCTTTTATTCCTTTACTTTCTTAATAAACTTGCTTTCACTTTACTCTATGGACTTGCCCTGAATTCTTTCTTGCATGAGATCTAAGAACCCTCTCTTGGGGTCTGGATAGGAATCCCTTTCCAGTAACAGTCCATTTAAACAATCTAAGTCCTATAAAATAGCAAACTATTGGGTAATATTTATTAGATATCTATGATATGCCAGGCATTGTGCTAAGTACTTTATGTAAATTGTCACATTCTGATTACATTATTCCAGAATAAGATAACTATTATTATCCCTATTTTACAGATAAGGAAATTTAGTTTTAGCATGGTTAAATAACTTGCTTGTGGACTCACAGTGAGCAACATAATGGCTGAAATTTTAACCCAAGTCTGTCTGAGATTAAACTCTATGAAGATAAAAGGGAGTCGATAAAATAAAGTGGAAGAGTCTGTGAAGAAGAGACCTCAGTGTGGTTGAAAAGCAGAATTAGCAAGATATGTTGGTTATAAAACAACATGAGAAAAACAGAAATGGCAACAACAAATCTAAATGATTGACATTATGAATAGAGACTTGAGAGATTTGAATTTAGGTTTCAGAAGTGGCCTTATTGTAAATCAGAATGAGAGAACAGTGGCCCTGAATCACGTTCCTGGGGAACTCTATTCACTGCTCTTCTGATACAGAGTACTGTAAATTGCTATGCAAATAAGGAACTATTGGGGCCCACTGAGGCTGAATCCTAACTCCACTGACATTTTCCGTCCCATCCTCGAAAATCTGTATCTACTTTAAAATGAACACTATGGAATACTAATGTAATCAAATAAAAATTTAAAGTTTTCTAAATTCTTCCATCACCAATAATTAAAAGACAGAATCACTCCCTTGCCCCCAACTTCCTTTTGTATTACCAGTGATGAGTACATTCTCTGAGAGAATATAAAATTCTCTCTTTCACTTGTAATCTCTCTGGGGAAGTCATTTCAGTATGTTCTCTTATTATTTTAAGGAAGATGTGCTAATTAGTATTTAGCATTCAAAGGGAGATACCAGGCTGTGGGCCTTAGGCCTTTAGAGACTTGAGGCATAGGGAGTTTCTGCATTTGACTCTATTGACTCTAAAAACATTGAACTAATATTGTCAGAAGCCCTGGCATTCAGTGGGATATTTCTTTGTCTTTTTATCTGTCCATTGGGTATCTTCTGAGTAGAATCCTTGGTGACAGAAACAAACACCAAAGTGCTAACTTCTTTAGAACCAGGCAGAAGTGCAAAGCCAGAATAATGGTCTTTGATTCTTTTCAAAAAGCAAGTTGTTGGGTAGGGCTGGTGGGTAGAAGGAGAGAGGCCAAGCCTCAGTGTCCTGTTCCACTGTCTAGAAAGCTTCAAGCAGTATTACTTTGCGTCTTTTGTCATTTTTGCTTCGAACTGGGGAATTTTTCTAATGTGTGCTTAAACACTGGAGTAATGCCAGTGATAGAACTGGATAACTCGTATTGGGGGAGAATATATGGAAACTCAAGCAAGTTTATTATAATTGAGAAAGTGGGTGTTGTTTCTTGAGACTCATGAATTTCTTATTATTTTATGTTTGGATTCAAAAAGAAAACTTTCAACTCTTTTTCTAATACCTAACTTTTCTGCAAACAGATGCCAGGTGAAATGGGCCAGAGGTGGTCAGAGGAGAGTTCACCTGCTGGACAGCCTGACTCCAGGGGAAGACCACTTTCACACTCCACCCCCTTCTGGCTCCCCATCGATGTCACTGAGAGCTACTTCCACCACTCAATAAAGCCTTGCACCCATCCTCCAAGCCCACATATGATCTGATTTTTCCAGTACATTAGGACAAGGACCCAGGATACAGAAAGCCCTCTGTCCCTATGATAAGGCAGAGGGTCTAATAGAGCTGATTAACATAAGCTGCCTACAAACTACAAAACTGAAAGAGTACACTGTAACACACGCCCACCGGGGTTTCAAGAGCTGTAAACACTCAACCCTGGACGCTGCTGTGAGGTCAGAGCCCAAAAATGCTCCCCAGGACCTGCTCATCTGCATGCTCTCCCTAGGGGTTTAAGCATCAGAGAAGTGAGCCACACCCCCATCACATGCCCTGCAAGGGAGATAAAAAAAACTTCTCGTCTTTCATTGCTGAATAGTAGGGAGAGCATAAGGAAGATATGCAAATAAATCATAATAAGGATAAATGCAGTAAAGCTCTTTAAATACAGTCTTTATCATCTTTGTTAAGATTACCACATTTTTACCCCCCAAAGAAGTTAATAGGTATGCTGCTTATTGCTTTTGAATTCTCTAGTATCAGTCTGTGCTCTGTCACTTGAAAGGTAACTTTTATTTACTCAATCTCCTTCAAGCCAAAGCTAAAGGAATGAGTGCTCAAACCCTGCCTCCTTCCAACCCTGTTCCAGCTTCCTATCTGAGGGAGGACATCCATGCATTCAATACATATTTATCAAATGCTCACTACGTGCCAAGCAGTGTTAAGTGTAGGGCATTCAGCAGTAAGGAGGACAGGTAATATCAATAACCCTCACTCTGACGGGGCTGATATCCTAGTTGGAAGAAAGGCAAAATCAAACAAAGAAAGAAATGAATAATTTCTGAGAGCGGCCTGAAAGTGAAACAGCGTGATATGATGGGGGTGGTTACCGGGGTCAGAGAAGGGATGCTGCATTCAAATTGTTCGAGGAAAGCTTCTCTGAGAAGGTTGCAATTGATCAGCCACAGGTATGGGGAGAAGGGCCAACTGCAAGGAAATCTGGGCACAAGATATCCAGGTAGAGAGAATACTAACTGCGAAAACAGTAGGACTGGTTGGGCTAGGCATTTCAAGAATAAAAAAAACAGTGGGACTATAGCATGGTGAGCAAAAAGTCACATACAAGACAGAAAGTAGGCAGGATCCTATCTAGTAGGCATTGGTAGGTCATGGTAAGGAGTTCAGATTTTATTCTAATTGCCACCAGAAGCACTAGGGAGAAGAGGATGATATCTACCTTACTCCATCAGAATAACTAACATTGGTTACTTTGGTAGATTTTTATTTCAAACAACAGTTTACTTATGAAACTCCAACAGATTTTCCACAGCAAACATGCATTATTTTATCATTCCCTACTAAAAGGAATTGGGGCTTCTGGGAGAAATGGTTTATTCCAGGTGTGTGTGTATTGGGGGATGGGAATACAGCAGGAGCCTGGAACATCTGGTTGTACCTGAGAGCAAGGAATTGCCCAGGCTGGGTGCAGTGGCTCACACTGGTAATTCTGGTAATTCCAGAACTTCGGAAGGCCAAAGCAGTAGATCCCTCAAGTTCAGGAGTTCAAGATCAGCGTGGGAAACATGGCAAAACCCTACCTCTACAAAAAATAATAAAAAAAAACTTAGCTGGGCATAGTGGTGCATACCTGTGGTCCCAGCTATTCAGGAGGCAGAGATAGGAAGATTGCTTGAATGCTGGTGGCAGAGGTTGCAGTGAGTCATGATCACACCACTGCACCCAAGCCTAGGCAATAGAGACTCTGTTTCAATTTTAAAAAATAAAAAGGAAGTGCCACAGGCTAACAGTGTCACATCAAAGTACATGGGAACCAGTTTGAAGGGATACAGCATGACTAAATGTTAGATAACTTGAGCATTCACAAAAAGATAACACATTATATTTTTTAAAGTCTGTTTTCTTAGTGTGAGAGAGAAAAAAAGGAAAAAAAGGAAGAAGACAGAGCTCTTCTTAAAGAATGCAAAATAAATGTAGAAGCAATTCGTTTGGCTCTGTCCCCACCCAAATCTCGTTTTGAATTGTAGTTCTTATAATTCTCATGTGTTTTGGGAGGGAACTGGTGGGAGATAGTTGAATCATGGGGGCAGTTTCCCCCATACTGTTCTTGAGGTAGTGAGTAAGTATCAAGAAATCCGATGGTGTGATAAGGGGTTTCTCCTTTTGCTTTGCTCTCACTCTCCCTTGTCTGCCACCATGTAAGACATGACTTTCACCTTCTGCCATGATCGTGAGGCCTCCCAAGCCACTTGGAACTGTGAGTCCATGAAACCTCTTTTCTCTTTATAAATTACCCAGTCTCAGACTCTTTATCAGCAGTGTGAAAACAAACTAATACAGTAAATTGGCACCAGTAGAGTGGGATGCTGCCATAAAGATATCCAAAAATGTAGAAGCGACTCTGAAATGGGATAACAGCCAAAGGTTGGAAGACTTTGGAGGGCTCAGAAGAAGACAGGAAAATGTGGTAAAGTTTGGAACTTTCTAGAGACTTGTTGAATGGCTTTGACCAAAATGCTGACAATGATATGGACAATGAAATCCAGGCCGTGGTGGTCTCTGATGGATATAAGAAACTTGTTGGGAACTGGAGCAAAAGTGACTCTCTTTATGTTTTAGCAAAGAGACTGGCAGCATTTTTCCAAGCCCTAGAGATTTGCGGAATTTTGAGCTTCAGTGAGATAGTTTAGGTTATCTGGCAGAATAAATTTCTAAGCAGCAAACCATTCAAATAGTGACTTGGATGCTGTTAAAAGCACCCAATTTTAAAGGGGAAACAGAGAAAAGAAATTTGGAAAATTTGCAGCCTGATGATGTGATAGAAAAGAAAAACCCATTTTCTGAGGAGAAATTCAAGCCAGCTGCAGAAATTTGCATTAAGTTACAAGGAGCCACATGTTAATCACCAAGATAGTAGGAAAAATGTCTCTAAGGCATGTCAGAGACCTTTGCAGCAGCCCCTTTCATCACAGGCCTGGAGGCCTAGGAGAAAAAAATGGTTTTGTGGGTCAGGCCCAAGACCCCCCTGCTGTGTGCAGCCTAGGGCCTTGGTGCCCTGTGTCCCAGCCACTCTAGCTATGCCTAAAAGGAGCCAAGGTATAGCTCAGGCTGTGGTTTCAGACATTGAAAGACCCAAGCCTTGGCAGCTTCCACATGGTGTTGAGCCTGTGGGTGCAAGAAGTCAAGAACTGAGGTTTGGGATCTTCTACCTATATTTCAGAAGATGTTACACATCTGGACGTCCAGTCAGAAATTTGTTGCAGGGCCAGGGCCCTCATGGAGAACCTCTACTAGGGCAGTGCAGAAGGGAAATGTGAAGTTGAAGACCCCACACAGAGTCCTCACTGGGGCACCACCTAGCAGAGCTGTGAGAAGAGAGCCAACATCCTCCAGACCCCAAAATGATAGATCCACTGACAGTTTGCACCATGTGCCTGGAAAACCCTGACGCATTCAACTCCAGCCTGTAGAAGCAGCTGAGAGGGAGGCTGTACCCTACAAAGCTGCAGAAGCACAGCTGCCTAAGACCAAGGGAACCCACCTCTTGCATCAGTGTGACCTGGATCTGAGACATGGAATCAAAGGAGATCATTTAGGAGTTTTAAGATTTGATTGTCCCACTGGATTTTGGACTTTCATGGGGCCTTTAACCCCTTTGATTTGGCCTATTTCTCCCATTTGGAATAGGTGTATTTATCCAATGAATGTGCCCCCTTTGTATCTAGGAAGTAATTAACTTGCTTTTGATTTTACAGGCTTGTAGGCTGAAGGAACTTGCCTTGTCTCAGATGAGACTTTAGACTGTAGACTTTTGAGTTATTGCCAAAATGAGTTAAGACTTTGGGTGATTGTTGGGAAGGCATGATTGGTTTTGAAATGTGAGGACATGAGATTTGGGAGGGGCTGGGGTAGAAATGCTATGGTTTGACTGTGTCCCCACCCAAATCTCATCTTAAACTATAGTTCCCACAAAACTCAAGTGTTGTGGGAGAGACCCACTGGGAGATAATTGAATCATCTGGGCAGTTTCCATCTACTGTTCTCATGGTAGTGAATAGGTCTCATGATATCTGATGGTTTTATAAGGGGTTTCCCTTTTCACTTGGTTTAATCCTCTCTTGTCTGCTGCTATGTTAAGATGTGCCTTTCACCTTCTACCATGATTGTGAGGTCTCTCTGGCCACTCACAGTTCTACTGTGAGTCTATTTAATAGACTTTATAATTTTTTTTTATAAACTTATAAATTTATAAATTTTTCTTTATAAATTACCCAATCTCTTTTTCTTTATAAATTATCCGATCTTGGTTAAGTCTTTACCAGCAGTATGAAAACAGACTAATACATATTATTTTCCCAAAATTATACCTCCATTCCCAATATAACAAGAGATTCAGTAAACGATCATAAACAGTGATTTTCAGATGAAAGATTTTGAAGAACAGGATATAAGTGTCATCCTACAGATTACTTAATAATTATAAGGGGAAAATGTCTCTTTATAATGAAAGGAATAAATTTACCAAGTGATCAGAATTAAAATCAATACTGAGAAAACCATAAAGAAAAAAAATTTGTCATGTGCCTTTTTTTTTTAAAGTGAAAGAAAGTTTATTAAGAAAGTAAAGGAATAAAGAATGGCTACTCCACAGGCAAAGCATCACAAAGGACTGCTATTTTTATAGTTATTTCTCCATCATATGCTAAATAAGGGGTGGATTATTCATGAGTTTTCCAGGAAAAGGGCAGGGATTTCCTGAAACTGAGGATTTCTCTTCCTTTTACACCTTGTAGAGTAACTTCCTGACATTGCTATGGCATTTGTAAACTGGTGGGAGTGTCTTTTGGCATGCTAATGCTAATATATATATATTTAGCATGCCAAAATATATATATATATATATATTTTTTTTTTTTTAATTTTTAATTGCATTTTAGGTTTTGGGTTCTTCACATGTACATCATGTGCCACTTGATGTGAGTGTGAGAAGATAATTTTCAAAAGAGGTCAAATTATGACTCTCATACAGATATAAAATAAACACATTTTAAAGATTTTGGTTAAATCATTAACCAATGACAGAACCAAGTAGATGTTATAACTGGTTCAAAAGAGAATTCAAAGAACAGATACATTTACAGATAATTATTGAAGTGAAAATAGTACAAAGGTGGGCAAAGCTGGTCACCTCTAAGGCACAGGACAGAATTTACAATTCTATAAGCAAGAATTAGGTTGCACTGCCCTCAGTTATCTATAACTTATAGAGTGGTAACACAGCTTCCATAGAATCAGAGTCAGAAAACCCAGAGGGAGTCCTCTAAATAATGAAAAGTGTTTCACTGAAGCACAAAATTTAAATGAGATGCAATAAAAAATACACAATATTATTATAAAATGTTTTTGTCAAAAACGTTTAACCTGAACTTAAGACAAAACTAGAATATAGCATATTCTGTAAGTAACCTGGGCTCTATCAAAAAATTGGATGCCATGAAAAACCATAAAAAAGTAAAAGGAATGTCCTTGATAATAATAAAATAAGAGGCATAATGACTAAATAAAGTGAATAATCCTTGGCTGGACCCTAGATTTAACCAATGCCATAAAAGATATTTGAGAAGTTATTCAGAAAAAATAATACATGGGTTATATAGTAGGTGATGTTGTTCAATCAATGCTAATTTTCTTAGCTCTGATAATGGTTCTATGGCTATGAAGGTAAATGGGAAAACATATTATTCTTTGGTAATGCATGCTGAAGTATTTAGGGCTGACATATAATTATGTCTGAATACTTCAATTTTCTCAGGAAAAAAGATAAGCTACACATAGAGAAAGCAAGTTGATCAAACAGATTAATATTGGTGAATCTATGTAAAAGGTACACAGACATTTATTAAACCATTCTTTCAAATTTTTATAGATTTAAAATTTTTAACATAAAAAAGTTGAAGAAAAGCTAAAAAAAGCTCTTCAAACAAAATAATGCTTATAAAAATCAGTTTAAATAATATACATTAAATATGTATCTATAAAATACATTGATGTATGATAGTGAGATACAAAGAAAGAGTCAGATATGAAAGAATCAAATATGAGAGAGAGAAAGACAGACAGACGGACAGAGTTAATGAATGAGTTGTTAGCCATCAGATACTTGCCAACATCCAAGAATAACATCTGTTTGGCCTCTGTGTCAGACTTCCCTTATCCCAGGTAGTCCAAACATTTTCTAACAAAAGATAGTTTTTTAATATGAAACAATTGCCAATATTATGGGTGTTAGTTTTGATTATCATTGATAAAGAATACATAATGGCAAATGTACTCATGAATTCAAGAAACACTTTAAAATGAATTTCAATGTCATCAAGCACAAGATCATTTACATAAATGTGTGCATTGAGAATTCCAGTGTGATTGAGGCACAGTATTTGTTTGGTTTGAGACTATTTAGATTGTAGGATTATTTGGGGCCCACATTTTTTTTTAACCACACTGTAGACACAAAAAATGTGAGTTCAAAATGGAAAAACTCAGATGGTAGTAAAGAAGAGCTCATTTTCACTCTATCACCAAACATTGTCTTGGACAGAAAGATTAAATTTTAGTTCACCTGTCCTTAAGACAGATGAGAGTTACCAAGGCAAGAACCTAGGTGCTAGAGTCAGTATGACATGGCACAAACTTTGATTCCATTCTTTGCTAAATGGCTGACCCTGGGAAAATGATTTTCTTTAGCCTGTCTTAATTTTATCACCTGAGATTAACGATGATAGAAATAGAATCCCAACCTCTCTGGGATAATTGTGCTTTACTTCATTCTTAAATGCATACATGTATTTTTGCCTTACCATATCCCCAAAAGTATTTGAGTAAATATGGTAGTAGCATAGGGATTATAAAGGATTAATTTAAGGGGAATGTATGTGTACCACAATAGATATACAACCACCTTAGGTTCTTTCTCCCTCTACTTTCTATTCTATCTTTAGAATTTGATAACTCTGTGATCTTGAGCATTTAATGCTATTTTAATGCCTTAGTATTACTATATCAGTACTAAGCAAAGTGTCCATTACTAAGATATTCATTACTAAGTAAGAGGCTAAAGTCAGTAAAATCTTGGGATTTTGGAGTGAGAAGACCTGTTTCCATTATCTTGAGCAACTCTTTGCATTCCATTGTGCCTCAAATTCTCATCTGTAAAACTGAGAAAATATCTGCCTTTACTAAAATCATCAGATCAAATACTATAGTTGTAAAGGTCTTTGCAAGTACTGAAGTATATAAATATGTAAGTAACAGTTACTCTCAATAAAGCTAAGAAATGGGGGAGGAGGACAAGGCAAAGTTGCATGCACAAGTAATCTTTAAAATTATACATCTAAAACTGTAGCATTTTAAAGTCCAAAAATAGCTGCTTGGTAAATCATAAATATGTCAACAGAATCCTCATGAAATACTAAACTTTTTTATTTGCATTTTACACCAACAAGACTTCAAAATGGATAAAAGCGATAGAGAATTTACCTTCTGAGTTCCTATGGGAAAATATAACATTTTAAGATATTATGTTATTATCATTTTATAATTTTCATTACATTCTTCTATTTGAAAACTAAATACATGATGAATATAACTTATCTATCATTAAATGCTGTGAGTCTCTGTGTTATCAAAGAGATATACTTTGTAAAGGAAAGCAAAGAAAAAGGATCATTCTTGGTCTGTCCTCTCCGTGGGAGAAGATATTGTCTTACAGGTTCCTGGTGTATCAGGATGGTTTAACTTATGCATATTACCTAGAAAGTATCCATTATGGCTGCATTAGCTTGTGGGTACATTTCGTTCTATCACTCAGAAATCAGTTACCTAGAGACAGTCAATGAGGGTGTGGGCTTTTGATTAAAGTAACTGCCAATCTTGCACCCTTAGGATATCAAAATAATTGGAAATTATTCTCGCTAAATTCTATAGCTGCAACAGCAATGTAAACTGCGTGGAAAAATTCTTAAAGTTTTATATCTTAAGGTTATTTTAGAGAGAAATTCTCGAGCTATGCAATTTCCACAGGGATGATTAGTTTCAATCGTAAAATACAACACAATGACCTCATTGAAGGAAAGAAGGGAGTGCCCAACTTAAAGAGGCAAATTTTCTTCGCGGTCCAAATCACCTTTTGTGGTGTTTCAGGAAGTGACACTAACTTTCAGGCCATCAGCAAAACAAATTATTGTTACCATGCACTAAAGTTTCCCAGAGAAGCATGAGTGATTTTATTCATTTTTCTGAAAGATTAATTTACTGAAAAGATTTGACCTATGACTTACAGAGGAGTGGAACTTATATCTACTGAGCATATATGAGCATATTATGGTTCTGGCGCCATAAAATACACATTTATATATATCTTCTTATTTAGTCCTCACTACCATCCAAAAATAGTATTAATACCTTCAATTTAGAGATAAGACCATGAAGGATGGAGAGATGACAGAATGTTTTTATGGTCATAAACACAAGTAGCAGAGCTGCATTTGAACACAGATTTTTCTGCTACTAAAGCCCATTGTGGCTCAATTACACAATACTGTCACTGTTGGAGCCCAGAAAGAAAGTTCCCTCCTTCCACAATCTTACATTCAACTCTCCTCTACTCCTACCCTCAAACACACCAACCAATCAGTCGGATATAGGTGTTGACTACTATCTACCCTACTGGAAATCTGGGCTTGATGAGAGTTACATATGCCTGTGCATTTCTTGAACACAACAGTGATTTCTAAATTATTCATCTAGCTATCCATCTATTAGCAAAGTACTATTTGGGAAAATAAAGGTTCTAAAGAATATTTTTGTTCCTACTCTATGACAAGAAAGAAGAAGACAGAACTGAAATCGAGTTGACACAATCAAAGAAGGCAGCAGTCAAAGAAACCCTGAAGAATGGATAAGGCTTTAATATGTAAAGATAGCATCAGAAATAACACTCACAGAATGTTATTCTGTGAAAAACAAGAAGACGACTCAGAGAGAAACAAGTCAGGAGCAAAAAAAGTTAAGAAAGACCTAAAGATGGCTCTGAAGTTTTAGACAAATAGGATAATCTGGTTATTAAATAAGATTAAGAATGAGTAGAGATTTGAAGGAGTTGACAAGCATAGCTTTGAATATATTGGTCACGTTGGTTCTGAGAGTCATTCCTCCAGCTGCTGGGTCTAAATACTAGGGAGCTAACCTTGATGACTCTATTTCACTCACAGTATATATGGCAATGCACCAGCCAATCTTGTTGGCTCTACTTTCAAAGTATATATATATATATATATATATATATATATATATATATATATACACACACACATACTTTTGAAATATATATATTTCATACTTTTGAAATATATATATAGAAATATAGTTGGGGGAAAATGGGGGAGGGGCGGGGGGTGGGGAGGTGGGAAGAGATAGCATGGGGAGAAATGACAGATACAGGTGAGGGGACGGAAGGCAGCAAACCACACTGCTAAGTGTGTACCTATGCAACAATCTTGCATGTTCATCACATGTACCCCAAAACCTAAAATGCAATAAAAAAAAAAAAAAAGAAAGAAAATGAACCTGGAAAAAAAAAAAAAAAGAAATATATATATTTCAAAAGTATATATATATACACATATATATATACATATATACGTATAAATATACATATATATATACATATATATGTATATTTATATATATGTATATATGTGTATATATACATATATATACAAATTTTTTGAGACCAAGTCTCACTGTGCCACCTAGGCTGGAGTGCAGTGATGGTGATACCATCTTGGCTCACTGCAATCTCGCCTCCTGGGTTCATGTGATTCTCCTCCTCAACCTCCCAAGTAGATGGGATTACAGCCCTGCACCACCATACCCAACTAATTTTTGTATTTTTAGTAGAGACAGGGTTTCACCATGTTGGCCAGGCTGGTCTCAAACTCCTGGCCTCAAGTGATCCAAACACCTTGACCTCCCAAAGTGCTAAGATTACAGGCAGGAGCCACCATGCCTGGCCCAAAGTATATTTTGAATTGAACACACTTTTCACCAGCTTCATGCTAAACTATGGTTTTAAGCATCATCATCTTTTATCTGGATTATTACAATGGCCTTTTAATATGTCTTACTGCATCTTTCTTTTGCTGTAGTCACAACACAGCAATCAGAGGTAGTTTTAAAAATTTTCCAATAACTGCATCATTTAGATTTGGGTCCATTGTTTTAGAGAAGCTTTCCATGATGGTTCTCCCAGTCCTTTCACACTCCAGCCACTCCTTAACCTCCTTCTGTTTTGATATTACCCTCCCTCACCCTTCCACAGATATTATCACCTTCTTACATGTTTTTCTTGTCTGTTTCCACCAACTAGAATGTGAGTTCCACAAAGACAGTGGAGGTATTTGTTTTATTCACTGCTGTGGCCCCAGTACATGGAACCCTGCCAGGCAGGGTTCACTAATACTTTTTATATTAGTGAATAAATTAATTAAAAAATTTGGAAATTCAAGGGAGAATTCAAGAATAAAGTTACTGATTTTGAAACCTTTCACCATGGATGGGATGGTTAAACTATGTGACAGATCACCAAAAAAGAGATTAAAAAAGAGAGAATATTGGGAAATGTTTGCCTTTATTTTGCAGGTAGTAGCAAGAGATAGAACACAAGAGTGAGGGAAGGTGCAATATATAGTGTATATAGTGTGTGTATATATATATATATATATATATATATATATATATATATGTACACACACACATGCACACACACATACACAAATACACATAATATGTATGTATACACCCTGAAAATGTGCTATAGAGTATAATATATATATACACACATAGTATGTTTTACATATATATATATTATACACACACACACACACACACACACACACACACATACATTAGTTCATTTATTCATTCATTCACTTACATATTTATATGCCTCAGATACAAAGGGCAGAGCTAAATAAATTGACCTCAGGTCCAACAGATTTGCTAAGCTCTCTATACTGTTTGGTCCAATAGTTTGTCTGTTGCTAACATGTTCTGTAAGTAATCATATCATTTTTAGATAACAATGGTTTTAGTTCTTCTCTTCCAAACTTTAAACCTCATTTGATTTGCTTTTGTTTGAGTATTTATTATACAAGGCCTTCAATAATATATTGAATAGTGGAGTGGTAGTAATCCTACCTTGCAAATAAATTTGAAGAAATTTATCTACAATTTCTCCATTGTTGGCTACAGGTTTTTGTTGTCATTGTTTATAACATTTATCGCTTAAAAAGTTTTTGGTTATTTAAAACTGTAAGTATTGGATTTTGGCATTTTTTGGCATCTACTGAGAAAACAATTGCATTTCCTTTTTCTTCAATATATTTTTGTAGCTCATTATACTGATAGAAATTTTAAATGTTGAATCCTTACTTGACCATGTTGTATTATTTTAAAATGTACTTTTCCTTTCAATTAGTGAAATTTATATTATGAAGAAATAAGCATACAATTTTCTTTGTTTTGTTTGGAAACCACATGACACTAGCTTTATAAAGTGAGCTGGCAGCTCTCATTCTTTTCCTACCTCTGGAACAATTTGCCTAAGAGAGGCATTTATTGTACCAGTGTTTGGAAGAACAATCAGGGACTGAGAGTTATAAGGAGAGGAGTTTGACTACTGCCATAAATAACTTATGGCTGAATTTCGCATTCATTTCCTTTTCTTTTTTGTATCAATTTTGGCATCTACACATTTCTGAAAAGTTATTTTTTGCACCTAGACTTTCACATGTATAAGCATGTAATTACTGAAAATGATTTATATCATTTTAAAATCTGTTGTATCTGTATATTTCCCTTTTTATTCTGTGTTTTATTTATTTGCATCTCATTTTTTTCCTTGATCAGCACAATATCTATCTTATTAATCTTCACAAAGAATCAGCTTTTAGTTTTGTGACTGTATTTGTTTTCTTTCTTTTGACTTCTCTTTTCTTTGTATTTCCTTCTTCTTTTTTTTAATTTGCTCTGTTTTCTTTTCTCTACCTACTTTATTTGAATGTTTAGCTTGTTTGTTTTAGATCTTATATGTGCCTCAATAGAGGCAGTTGAAGCAAAACATTTTTCTCTAAATACTACCGTAGTTTTGCCCCACAGACACCAACATGTAGTGTGCCATTAACTTTCACTTTTAAGCATTTCACAATGTTCTTTGTAATTTCTTTTTTACGCAGAACAATTCTTCATTTAATATGTTATTTACATTCCAAATCTAAGGACATTTGGCTATTTTTTGTGGTACATTACTAAATTTATGGCACTATCGATAGAAAATATAGTCTGTATAAAATTGGTCCTTTGAAGTTTAATAGTGAGATTGCCTTTCTGGCCCAATATACAGTCTGTTTTTAAAATATAGCTGTATTTTCTCAATAATAAAATTAAGTGCTCTGCTGGACAAAAAAGTTTATATAAATGTAGACAAATATAGAAGATAACAGATATTGATTTATAGATAAAGGTGTCCATGCAAAGAGATATATACAACTCAAATGTATTCAGATCTATGATACTCTGGTTTTGTTCATCTGTTTTATTTTTTGATTCATCAGTTACTGAAAGGAGTATTTCAATATCTCCTGCAGTTATTGACTTCCCTATTCTCTCTTCAATTCTGTCAGTTTGGGCTTTTTATATGACAGAGTATGTATCTGCTATGATGGCTTTACTTTCTCGTTTGGTCGTTCCTTTTACCACAGTATAATTTCCTTCCTTTCCATTGCTTCTTGAAAGAGTTCTTCAATCTGAATTCCAGCTCATTAATTCATTCGTCAGCTATTTATTCCATGAATTACACTTTATATCAAATTTATAATATTATACCTAATATTTCCTTGAGTTATAACTTTGAATTATCCCTTACCTCTGTAGTTTGATGGGTCCCCACTAGGTTACTGAGGAGTGTATGTCTATTGCTTGAACCCTGAAGGGTAGGCAGTGAGCCAAGGCTAAAGTGCCTAGCCAAGGAGCAGGTGTCCCTGAGAATCCAAATATTCCAGGGCAAAGCTGCAAACATGCCAACAAAAACAGTCTCATTGCACACATACAGTAGGCAAAAAGCCAGAAGAATCGCTTAAAATTCGCTTAAAAACAGCTAAGAGATAGAAGATGGGGTGGATCTCTAGAGCTGTCTTGCCGCCACCCAGGAATGCCCTGTATATGTCTAATAAGTTCACCTTCTCATCAAGCTGGACTTGTTTAAAGGTTCCTTCGCTCTCCTGCTTCTTTCCAGTTTGGGGGTTGGGGGGTATGTTATCCTTTCAAATTTTTCTCATACAGACCTCTTTATAGTTGTTTTGCTTATTTTAAGTTCTTGAGTCATCTATTCCAATAATTATTCTTTAGTTGTATGCTTTTCCATATGTATGTGTGTGATTTGCAGTGGTTATATTGATCGCTGTTCTCATTATGTTAGTCTGTGAGCTCATATTTCCCTGGAGGCATTAGTACGTTACTCCATCTTGCAGAGTGTATTGGGGAGGACCCAAAAGCTCGGTCCCCATCTACACTCCCCTACATGAATTTAAGAAGGAGGAGGGGCCCAGGGTGAGCCCAGGTCCTGCAGAGTTGATCCCTTCCATTTGCTGCCATTCTAAAACTCACCTGTTTGGGGATACACATGTAAATTCATAGAAATATGCTGGAATGAGGTAGTCTCGAAAACTGCAATCCTTCAGTCCTAGGATTTTGGAGGGGAATGAGGTGAACCAGAAATTGTTCGAAGGTGTCTATTTTATTCCCGTCTATTTTCACCAATTGTTTTTACCCCTCTGCCCTTACATCACCCCCCATGAAGTTCAGTGGCCTGGAATGCTGTGGACAATGCCTGAAGAAGGAGGGGGTAATTACCGCTCTGAGACGATGTGGCAGTCACAGTGCAAAGCCTCTCCTTCCACCCTTACCGCCACCTTCAAGTCAGGACACCTCCATCCAGCCTGCTGTGCTCAGAAAGCCTTCAGTGTCCCAGGAATGTGTATCAGGCAATTCTCTTCTCTAGTTCGTGCTTCTGTATTGCTTTTATAGCTCCTCCAGTGCTGAGAGGAAGAAGTCATGCCAACTTGCCACCCTGACCATGTCCAGACAATACTTAAGCTTTCGTCTTTGTCAGAAAATGTTCTCTATTCAAGCATGTAATAGGATCCATAGCAAATTTAGAGAATTATATCTGTGAATCATGCCTAGACACACGGCTCCCTCTAAGAGCTGTGAAACAATGTATTTATTAGTATGCAGAATTGTCCAACATTCATTTGGAGAAAAAAAACTATTACTCAGGACCTCTCCAGTCATGGCAGGCAAGCCACCACCATCACTACTGAGAAGAGTATTCTACATTTCAAGTGTAGAGTTGAGTTCGCTTCATTTTTGTTATTTTCCCCTTTGGCATTTCTGCTACAGATTTGTTGGAGGTCAGAAAATGATGTTCTTCATTTGAATAATCTCCTAGCCTTGACTGTAGCTATCACATTAAACACTATGCCTACTTTAAATGCACATTTCTACAATTTCACCAGGAAACAGACACCTGGGACCATTTGGGACAAGCATGATAAGTCTGACATCCTCTACCGTGCAAACTCTAGCTCTTCTAAAGCCATGTGGAAGCCTGTCTTACGTAAATGCAGATTTCTATTACCTTCTTTCAGACAGGTGATTCAGATACCTTTTTTTTCTTTGTTTTCATCATGTTTAACTAAAAGAAGGAAGAGACTGGCTTTTTGAGTAACCATTCCCATATTACTATTAATACTAATGATATAATGTGATCATATATATGATATATAATATAAAACTTATAACAAAATATTCCTCATTAAAGAATCTATGATATATGGAAATTAAATTTCTGAAGCATCTAAATTTCTTAAGAGTCATTTCAAGATGCCTTGTACCTTGTAAAGAGGGTATTTGATTGCTCCATCCAAATACTAGTAGGTTAGATAATTCTTACTGTGATAGCGAACTACTTGGCATGGAAAAATAGAGTTTAAGTATTTTTAAAAACCAGAAAAGGTGCTTAGATAGTAAATCTCAACTATTTAATCTCCATTCCAAATCACCATAAAACTTCTTTTACTGTTGCATACATTTTTCTAAGCTTTCATTCAATAAAAGATACTAGCCAGTTTCTCAAATTTTTTTTTTCTAAATATATTGTATCTGAATAAAAGCATTATTTGTTACTGAGCATTACTTTTCAAACTCAGTGACAATTTTCTTTTCGAATAAAAGAAACATTATTTTATTTCTTAGTAGACTCAGGTCTCCCCTGAAAATGCTAATGGCCATGGGCCTCAAGGGCACACTGGTACCTCAACATATGGCCTCAAGGCATCTGGGTTAATAAGCCATGTTTAAGGTTAATGCCTGTTCTTACATGGTCATCAATCCTCTTTAGAGAGAGTTGCCACAATAGGATTTGCCACACCTGTCAATCATTTTTACTCAAGACACCAACAAGGAACAAGCACAAAAGCTAACACCAGAGGGAAAGTCAAGGTCAAACAAGCTTGACAGTTTGATGTACATGAATCAGAATTTAACAGCAGCCAAATCTAAGTTGCGACTACTTTTTCAGGCTATTCCTGTGTGTATATTCAATTGAAACGTAGTTCTTTATCCCTTACAGTAGATTAGAATGCATTTTCTGTTACTAAAATTTATTTTATGTTATTACTCTCATAGAATATTTATAGTTACTATTATTAAACAATTACTGCATGTATTTTTATATGTTCAAATATTTCCACTTGCAACATAACATAATGACCAATTTCAATGTCATTGCTAGGTGGATCTGCCCCCCATCCCCAAATCAACCTTCTCCATTTTCATGCATTCAATCAACATTTAGTGAGAGTTTACTATGTATGCAACACTATGCCAGACTCTAAGGATACAAGACTGATTTTCTCTCTTAAAGAGTTTAAGTGAGTGGAACATGATATACAACATAGTCTTTCATTTGTATCATCACTCTATTAAACATATAGTATTCAGGAAAAACACGTGAAAAGCTTTGAAAGAAAGCAAACTCTTGCTAGGTGTCTTTAGTGAAAAGCTAGGCATAGCCTAGCAAAGTACATTTTTCTAGGTTATTTGATGCTATAAAATCTCCGAGCCTTTCATTGTCTTTGAGACATTTACAACTCTATAGTTTGTTTATAACTGATAGTAATGCAAATGGTTCTAGTCCATAGACATAAAAATGTATTTTATCTGGGAGAAATACAATCCCTTCTCCAACATAACCATTTCCAGCTTCTCAACCCTCCCCCTCACCTCACCACTCCTCCATTCCCAGACATAAGCCAGCTTTGCATATATATATATATATATTTAATTCATTCAGCATTATTTACTGCTCATATATGTGGTTCTTCGAATCTGCCTTTTGAACTCGTTATATCTTTTTTTGTTTTTTGAGACAGAGTTTCGCTCTTGTTACCCAGGCTGGCGTGCAATGGCGCAATCTCGGCTCACCGCAACCTCCGCCTCCTGGGATCAGGCAATTCTCCTGCCTCAGCCTCTTGAGTAGCTGGGATTACAGGCACGTGCCACCATGCCCAGCTAATTTTCTTTTTTTTTTTTTTTTTTTTGTATTTTTAGTAGAGACGGGGTTTCACCATGTTGACTGGGATGGTATCCATCTCTTGACCTCGTGATCCACCTGCCTCGGCCTCCCAAAGTGCTGGGATTATAGGTGTGAGCCACTGCGCCCGGCCCTGAACTCGTTATATCTTGTTATTCCCTTCCCAATAAAATCTTTGACACACGTTTATTTGCATGAGTCTTAAAAAAAAAAAAAAAAAAAAAAAAAAAAAAAAAAAAAAAAAAAAAAAACTTTTAACAACTGGATCAAGATACTGTAAAGCAGGCAACAAACTTTCAAAACAGCTTCAATATTTATCAATATTAGGCTGGGCACAGGGGCTCATGCCTGTTATCCTAGCACTTTGGGAAGAAAGGAAGATGGACTCCTTCCTTGGTCAGGAGTTCAAGACCTGCCTGACCAACATGGTGAAACGCTGTCTCTACTAAAAATACAAAAATTAACTGGGCATGGTGGCAGCCACCTGTCATCCATTCAGGAGGCTGAGGCAGAATAATTGCTTGAACTGGGAGGTCGAGGTTACAGTGAGCCAAAATCGTGCTACAGCACTCGAGGCTGGGTGACAAAGCAAGACTCCATCTCAGAAAAAAAAAAAAAAGTCAGCATTTTCTCATTCCCCAGTATTCATCTAACAGGGGTGTTCAATATTTTTGCTTCCCTAGGCCACGTTGGAAAAATTGTCTTGGACCACACATAAACTACCCTAACACTAACAGTAGCTGAGAAGCTAAAAAACCAAAATGGTAAAAATAAATAAATAAAAATGCAAATTAAAAAATCTCATCATATTTTCAGAAAGTTTATGAATTTGGGTCGGGCCACATTCAAAGCCGTCTTGGGCTGCATGTGGCCTGTGGGCCATGGGTTGGGCAAGCTTGATCCACACACAAAAATGCACATACAAATGCACACACATCTCCAATCCCTTTGAATGAATATATATATTCATATATATATATATATATTCATATATATAAATATATATATATATTCACTGAGCACATCATCCACTTTACCGTGTCACTGCTGTTATTTATGTTAGTGTTGTATTCCATACAAACTGTTTACACTTTGTAACTTAGATGTTTTACTCATTTATCAGGAATTAATTCAAAAATCTTGTGTGAACATCTTCCTGACTACTCTAGGTCAAACTAAATTTTCTTTCCTCTATGCTCTCTCAGCTCCTCATCAATTCCACCAGCATGACACGCACCCTTTTGCATAATGATTGCATGTGTGCCTGTCTCCCTTGTTAAACGTAAACAGTAAGCTCCTGGAGGGCATGTCTCATTCATTTTTGCATCCACATAACTTGGTTAAAACCTGGCACATAGTCAATGTTCACCACATGTTTACAGAGTGAATGACTACGGAATGATTGAATGAAAGAATGATTAAAATTCTCATCATTACAGTCACGATCCTAATCCGCTGCATACTCATTTAGTTCAATTAATGCATTGTGAAAGGCTATCTCTGTGGGAAACTGGACACCAATAACTACAAGAAAATACATTTGTAAACATCAGAATACAAATTGGAAGCCCATGAACACCAAAGGAAAAAGTAAAACCAACATGAATATCAAAGAAAAGGAATAAACATAAAATCCCAAACTCATAGATAAGTTTTGGTCTTGAAGTTAATTTGTAAATTGGTTTATTAGAATTTTAGGCTTGCATGACAGCATCATGCAATGTGTTTATTTCCCAGCCCAGCCCACCAAAGCTTCTGTAGAATATACCTATGTGCAGTGGCAGAGTAGAAAAGTTCATAAGGACAGGAGCGGTGGCTCACACCTGTAATCCCAGCACTTTGGGAGGCCTAGGTGGGCAGATCACCTGAAGTCAGGAGTTCGTGACCAGCCTGGCCAACATGGTGAAACCTCATCTCTACCAAAAATACAAAAATTATCCAGGCATAGTGGCACGTGCCTGTAATCCCAGCTACTTGGGAGGCAGAGGTAGGAGAATCTTGAATCTGGGAGGTGGAGGTTGCAGTGAGCTGAGATCTATCATGCCACTGTTTTCCAGCCTGGGCAACAGATTGAGACTCTCTCTCTCAAAAAAAAAAAAAAAAAAAAGAAAGAAAAAGAAAAAGAAGGATAAGGTCACAGATGTGTAAGAGGTCCTAACACAATGTCCTGACACATACTAATACTTAGGGTCATTAAGTGAGCAGGACGTGATCTATAAAATAGGCTTCCATTTATGTCACTACTCTATTCAACATATAGTATTCAGTATTAAGTTTACACTGTAGGAAAAAAATATAAAAGGTTTCAAACTAAAACAAAAGATTTCTGGGTGTCTTTAGTGAAAAGTGTTAAATCCTAATACTTAGGGTTTAAAGGAAATAATCTAATTGATTGAAATATTGCTTTTCCATTATTTTGAATATGGATATTTGAGGGGGAAGGTGGCTTTAGCCCACTTATGCCTAAGGTTGCAATTTTTTGAATTTTTGCAATCAGACCTTGGCATTGACCTTGAGCAGTAGGATATAAATAACTACCACATGCTTGGCATTCCAATAATGGAAAACTAGGCATAATGGGTCAATAGAGCAGAAAGATAAATTTGTTGAATAGCAGAGTACTTCTGACTTGTGCTTGCTTAGTGAAGCCTGATATTGAACTGTATCTAATTTCATTTAAAAATTTTTCATTAATGGCTAGGCATAGTGGTTCATGCCTGTAATCCCAGCACTTTGGGAGGCCAAGGCAGGCAGATCATGAGGTCAGGAGTTCAAGACTGGTCTGACCAACATGTTGAAATCCTGTCTCCACTAAAAATACAAAAAGCAGCCAGCCCTGGTGGTGTGCACCTGTAATCCCATCTACTCAGGAGGCTGAGGCAGGAGAATCGTTTAAAACAGGAGGCAGAGGTTACGGTGAGCCAAGATGGCATTAGTGCACTCCAGCCTGGGTGACAGAGCAAAACTCCATCTAAAAAAAAAAAAAAATTATTAACTAGGTGGCATTATCCTTATCACAATTTTTTGCATTCTTTTTTTCTTAGGTTGATTTCTATGGTTTTAAATGTTGTTTGAGTCAAGAGAATGTTGGTTGCTCTTTATTGCAGCTATTTTCATGGTGGTAGTGGTGGTGGTGGTAGAGGTGGTTTTCCAGAAGAAAACAGGAAGAGAGGGGGAAAAAATGGGAGAGAATGAGAAAGGCCTAATAATAACAGAAAGAAGGAGAAGACGACGAACAGGTCCTCAGAAAGAAGTGAAAAGAGGTAGTAGTATGTTGGCGAGCTGTCTGGAGTGAGGGGAAGTCTGAATTTGAAATGTTTGCCAATTTCCACAGAGCAATATTCTCATCATGGTTGATTTCAAACTACTAGCATGGTATCGCTAAGTGTGGAATTACAAAGAGAAGTGCCCAATTGGTTCTTGCAAGTGACAGGAGTCTTGTAAGTTGTCTGTAGAACAACACTAAGAAAGAGTGAGGAGAGAGAGAGGAAACAGAGAAAGAAAAACAGAATGTAAGAGAAATTGAAGAATGAGTTGCGGGGAAAGACTGGTGTTGAGATGAAGTGTTTTGTGATTCCCAGGCTAATAGAGTAATCATCCAGATAAGATAATTGTTCCCTCTCCTGGAGTTCAGAATTAGAAGAATCCCTACCTGTGATTTGCTAGGAAATTTTCCCAGAGGGCTTTCATTGCTAATAGACACACTGTTTTCATAACACACACACTGAGTCGCATTCTTGAGGCAGCGATTCTCCCCCATGCAGGTATTCCCCAAGAAGACCCACCCACAGAGAGGAAGGCATAATTCCTTCTAAAGCAGTTCTTCTCATATTTTAATGTGCATAAAAATCACCTGGGGATCTTATTAAATTGATG